>NW_024608019.1:0-45302 GCF_018296145.1 Oncorhynchus tshawytscha
CAAAACCACAGACCAGTGTAACCACACCAGCCCAGGTCCTCCACATCTGGCTTCACTACCACAGACCAGTGTAACCACACCAGCCCAGGACCTCCACATCTGGCTTCACTACACAGACCAGTAACCACACCAGCCCAGGACCTCCACATCTGGCTTCACTACCACAGACCAGTGTAACCACACCAGCCCAGGACCTCCAACCTGGCCTCACTACCACAGACCAGTGTAACCACACCAGCCCAGGACCTCCAACCTGGCTCACCTACCACAGACCAGTGACCTAACCACACCAGCCCAGGCCCCTCCAACCTGCCTCAAAACCACAGACCAGTGTAACCACACCAGCCCAGGACCTCCACATCTGGCTTCACTACCACAGACCAGTGTAACCACACCAGGCCGGGACCTCCAACCTGCCTCAAAACCACAGACCACGTGTAACCACACCAGCCCAGGTCCTCCACATCTGGCTTCACTACCACAGACCAGTGTAACCACACCAGCCCAGGACCTCCACATCTGGCTTCACTACCACAGACCAGTGTAACCACACCAGCCCAGGACCTCCACAACTGGCTTCACTACCACAGACCAGTGTAACCACACCAGCCCAGGACCTCCAACCTGCCTCACTACCACAGACCAGTGTAACCACACCAGCCCAGGACCTCCACATCTGGCTTCACTACCACAGACCAGTGTAACCACACCAGCCCAGGACCTCCACATCTGGCTTCACTACCACAGACCAGTGTAACCACACCAGCCCAGGACCTCCACATCTGGCTTCACTACCACAGACCAGTGTAACCACACCAGCCCAGGACCTCCACATCTGGCTTCACTACCACAGACCAGTGTAACCACACCAGCCCAGGACCTCCAATCTGGCTTCACTACCACAGACCAGTGTAACCACACCAGCCCAGGACCTCCACAACCTGCCTCACTACCACAGACCAGTGTAACCACACCAGCCCAGGACCTCCAACCTGCCTCAAAACCACAGACCAGTGTAACCACACCAGCCCAGGACCTCCACATCTGGCTTCACTACCACAGACCAGTGTAACCACACCAGCCCAGGACCTCCAGACCTAACCACACCAGCCCAGGCTTCACTACCACAGACCAGTGTAACCACACCAGCCCAGGACCTCCACATCTGGCTTCACTACCACAGACCAGTGTAACCACACCAGCCCAGGACCTCCAACCTGCCTCAAACCACAGACCAGTGTAACCACACCAGCCCAGGACCTCCACATCTGGCTTCACTACCACAGACCAGTGTAACCACACCAGCCCAGGACCTCCACATCTGGCCTCACTACCACAGACCAGTGTAACCACACCAGCCCAGGACCTCCACATCTGGCTTCACTACCACAGACCAGTGTAACCACACCAGCCCAGGACCTCCAACCTGCCTCACTACCACAGACCAGTGTAACCACACCAGCCCAGGACCTCCAACCTGCCTCAAAACCACAGACCAGTGTAACCACACCAGCCCAGGACCTCCAACCTGCCTCAAAACCACAGACCAGTGTAACCACACCAGCCCAGGACCTCCAACCTGCCTCAAAACCACAGACCAGTGTAACCACACCAGCCCAGGACCTCCACATCTGGCTTCACTACCACAGACCAGTGTAACCACACCAGCCCAGGACCTCCACATCTGGCTTCACTACCACAGACCAGTGTAACCACACCAGCCCAGGACCTCCACATCTGGCTTCACTACCACAGACCAGTGTAACCACACCAGCCCAGGACCTCCAACCTGCCTCACTACCACAGACCAGTGTAACCACACCAGCCCAGGACCTCCAACCTGGCTTCACTACCACAGACCAGTGTAACCACACCAGCCCAGGACCCTCCAGCCCATCTGGCTTCACTACCACAGACCAGTGTAACCACACCAGCCCAGGACCTCCACATCTGGCTTCACTACCACAGACCAGTGTAACCACACCAGCCCAGGACCTCCAACCTGCCTCACTACCACAGACCAGTGTAACCACACCAGCCCAGGACCTCCAACCTGCCTCAAAACCACAGACCAGTGTAACCACACCAGCCCAGGACCTCCACACCTGCCTCACTACCACAGACCAGTGTAACCACACCAGCCCAGGACCTACCACAACCTGCCTCAAAAACCACAGACCAGTGTAACCACACCAGCCCAGGACCTCCACATCTGCTTCACTACCACACCAGCCCAGGTAACCACACCAGCCCAGGACCTCCACATCTGGCTTCACTACCACAGACCAGTGTAACCACACCAGCCCAGGACCTCCACATCTGGCTTCACTACCACAGACCAGTGTAACCACACCAGCCCAGGACCTCCACATCTGGCTTCACTACCACAGACCAGTGTAACCACACCAGCCCAGGACCTCCACAACTGGCTTCACTACCACAGACCAGTGTAACCACACCAGCCCAGGACCTCCAACCTGCCTCACTACCACAGACCAGTGTAACCACACCAGCCCAGGACTCCACATCTGGCTTCACTACCACAGACCAGTGTAACCACACCAGCCCAGGACCTCCACATCTGGCTTCACTACCACAGACCAGTGTAACCACACCAGCCCAGGACCTCCAATCTGGCTTCACTACCACAGACCAGTGTAACCACACCAGCCCAGGACCTCCAACCTGCTTCACTACCACAGACCAGTGTAACCACACCAGCCCAGGACCTCCAACCTGCCTCACTACCACAGACCAGTGTAACCACACCAGCCCAGGACCTCCCATCTGGCTTCACTCTGACCAGTTCACCACACCAGACCAGTGTAACCACACCAGCCCAGGACCTCCAACCTGCCTCACTACCACAGACCAGTGTAACCACACCAGCCCAGGACCTCCACATCTGGCTTCACTACCACAGACCAGTGTAACCACACCAGCCCAGGACCTCCACATCTGGCTTCACTACCACAGACCAGTGTAACCACACCAGCCCAGGACCTCCACAGACCTGGCTTCACTACCACAGACCAGTGTACCACCAGTGTAACCCACCAGCCCAGGACCTCCAACCTGCCTCACTACCACAGACCAGTGTAACCACACCAGCCCAGGACCTCCACATCTGGCTTCACTACCACAGACCAGTGTAACCACACCAGCCCAGGACCTCCACATCTGGCTTCACTACCACAGACCAGTGTAACCACACCAGCCCAGGACCTCCCAACCTGCCTCACTACCACAGACCAGTGTAACCACACCAGCCCAGGACCTCCACATCTGGCTTCACTACCACAGACCAGACCAGTGTAACTCACACCAGACCAGGACCTCCACATCTGGCTTCACTACCACAGACCAGTGTAACCACACCAGCCCAGGACCTCCACACCTGGCTTCACTACCACAGACCAGTGTAACCACACCAGCCCAGGACCTCCAACCTGGCTTCACTACCACAGACCAGTGTAACCACACCAGCCCAGGACCTCCAACCTGCCTCACTACCACAGACCAGTGTAACCACACCAGCCCAGGACCTCCACATCTGGCTTCACTACCACACCTGGCCTTCACTACCACAGACCAGTGTAACCACACCAGCCCAGGACCTCCAACCTGCCTCACTACCACAGACCAGTGTAACCACACCAGCCCAGGACCTCCACAATCTGGCTTCACTACCACAGACCAGTGTAACCACACCAGCCCAGGACCTCCAATCTGGCTTCACTACCACAGACCAGTGTAACCACACCAGCCCAGGACCTCCACATCTGGCTTCACTACCACAGACCAGTGTAACCACACCAGCCCAGGACCTCCACATCTGGCTTCACTACCACAGACCAGTGTAACCCACCAGCCCAGGACCTCCAGCTTCACTACCACAGACCAGTGTCCACCACCACACCAGCCCAGCCCAGGACCTCCAACCTGCTTCACTACCACAGACCAGTGTAACCACACCAGCCCAGGCCCACAGACCAGTGCCCAGGACCTCCACAGACCACAGTGTAACCACACCAGCCCAGGACCTCCACATCTGGCTTCACTACCACAGACCAGTGTAACCACACCAGGCCGGGACCTCCAACCTGCCTCAAAACCACAGACCACGTGTAACCACACCAGCCCAGGTCCACCACATCTGGCTTCACTACCACAGACCAGTGTAACCACACCAGCCCAGGACCTCCACATCTGGCTTCACTACCACAGACCAGTGTAACCACACCAGCCCAGGACCTCCACAACTGGCTTCACTACCACAGACCAGTGTAACCACACCAGCCCAGGACCTCCAACCTGCCTCACTACCACAGACCAGTGTAACCACACCAGCCCAGGACCTCCACATCTGGCTTCACTACCACAGACCAGTGTAACCACACCAGCCCAGGACCTCCACATCTGGCTTCACTACCACAGACCAGTGTAACCACACCAGCCCAGGACCTCCAACCTGCCTCACTACCACAGACCAGTGTAACCACACCAGCCCAGGACCTCCACATCTGGCTTCACTACCACAGACCAGTGTAACCACACCAGCCCAGGACCTCCACATCTGGCTTCACTACCACAGACCAGTGTAACCACACCAGCCCAGGACCTCCACATCTGGCTTCACTACCACAGACCAGTGTAACCACACCAGCCCAGGACCTCCACCTCCCTGCCTCACTACCACAGACCAGTGTAACCACACCAGCCCAGGACCCCAGGCCCAACTCAAAACCACAGACCAGTGTAACCACACCAGCCCAGGACCTCCACATCTGGCTTCACTACCACAGACCAGTGTAACCACACCAGCCCAGGACCTCCAACCTGCCTCAAAACCACAGACCAGTGTAACCACACCAGCCCAGGACCTCCACATCTGGCTTCACTACCACAGACCAGTGTAACCACACCAGCCCAGGACCTCCACATCTGGCTTCACTACCACAGACCAGTGTAACCACACCAGCCCAGGACCTCCACATCTGGCTTCACTACCACAGACCAGTGTAACCACACCAGCCCAGGACCTCCAACCCAGCCCAGGCCTCACTACCACAGACCAGTGTAACCACACCACCAGCCCAGGACCTCCACATCTGGCTTCACTACCACAGACCAGTGTAACCACACCAGCCCAGGACCTCCACACCTGGCTTCACTACCACAGACCAGTGTAACCACACCAGCCCAGGACCTCCACCACCAGCCTCACTACCACAGACCAGTGTAACCACACCAGCCCAGGACCTCCACATCTGGCTTCACTACCACAGACCAGTGTAACCACACCAGCCCAGGACCTCCACATCTGGCTTCACTACCACAGACCAGTGTAACCACACCAGCCCAGGACCTCCAACCTGGCTTCACTACCACAGACCAGTGTAACCACACCAGCCCAGGACCTCCACACCTGCCTGCCTCACTACCACAGACCAGTGTAACCACACCAGCCCAGGACCTCCACCTGCCTCAAAACCACAGACCAGTGTAACCACACCAGCCCAGGACCTCCACATCTGGCTTCACTACCACAGACCAGTGTAACCACACCAGCCCAGGACCTCCAACCTGCCTCAAAACCACAGACCAGTGTAACCACACCAGCCCAGGTCCTCCACATCTGGCTTCACTACCACAGACCAGTGTAACCACACCAGCCCAGGACCTCCACATCTGGCTTCACCACAGACCAGTGTAACCACACCAGCCCAGGACCTCACTCACTACCACAGACCAGTGTAACCACACCAGCCCAGGACCTCCACCTGGCTTCACTACCACAGACCAGTGTAACCACACCAGCCCAGGACCTCCAACCTGCCTCACTACCACAGACCAGTGTAACCACACCAGCCCAGGACCTCCAATCTGGCTTCACTACCACAGACCAGTGTAACCACACCAGCCCAGGACCTCCACATCTGGCTCACTACCACAGACCAGTGTAACCACACCAGCCCAGGACCTCCACCTGCCTCAAAACCACAGACCAGTGTAACCACACCAGCCCAGGACCTCCACATCTGGCTTCACTACCACAGACCAGTGTAACCACACCAGCCCAGGACCTCCACACCTGGCTTCACTACCACAGACCAGTGTAACCACACCAGCAGACCAGGACCTCCACATCTGGCTCACTCACTACCACAGACCAGTGTAACCACACCAGCCCAGGACCTCCACCTGGCTTCACTACCACAGACCAGTGTAACCACACCAGCCCAGGACCTCCAACCTGCCTCACTACCACAGACCAGTGTAACCACACCAGCCCAGGACCTCCACATCTGGCTTCACTACCACAGACCAGTGTAACCACACCAGCCCAGGACCTCCACATCTGGCTTCACTACCACAGACCAGTGTAACCACACCAGCCCAGGACCTCCAATCTGGCTTCACTACCACAGACCAGTGTAACCACACCAGCCCAGGACCTCCACATCTGGCTTCACTACCACAGACCAGTGTAACCACACCAGCCCAGGACCTCCCATCTGGCTTCACTACCACAGACCAGTGTAACCACACCAGCCCAGGACCTCCAACCTGCCTCAAAACCACAGACCAGTGTAACCACACCAGCCCAGGACCTCCACATCTGGCTTCACTACCACAGACCAGTGTAACCACACCAGCCCAGGACCTCCACATCTGGCTTCACTACCACAGACCAGTGTAACCACACCAGCCCAGGACCTCCACATCTGGCTTCACTACCACAGACCAGTGTAACCACACCAGCCCAGGACCTCCCACCTGCTTCACTACCACAGACCAGTGTAACCACACCAGCCCAGGACCTCCAACCTGCTTCACTACCACAGACCAGTGTAACCACACCAGCCCAGGACCTACCCACCAGTGTAACCACACCAGCCCAGGCCTCACTCAAAACCACAGACCAGTGTAACCACACCAGCCCAGGACCTCCAACCTGCCTCAAAACCACAGACCAGTGTAACCACACCAGCCCAGGACCTCCACATCTGGCTTCACTACCACAGACCAGTGTAACCACACCAGCCCAGGACCTCCACATCTGGCTTCACTACCACAGACCAGTGTAACCACACCAGCCCAGGACCTCCACATCTGGCTTCACTACCACAGACCAGTGTAACCACACCAGCCCAGGACCTCCACAACCTGGCTTCACTACCACAGACCAGTGTAACCACACCAGCCCAGGACCTCCAACCTGCCTCACTACCACAGACCAGTGTAACCACACCAGCCCAGGACCTCCACATCTGGCTTCACTACCACAGACCAGTGTAACCACACCAGCCCAGGACCTCCACATCTGGCTTCACTACCACAGACCAGTGTAACCACACCAGCCCAGGACCTCCACATCTGGCTTCACTACCACAGACCAGTGTAACCACACCAGCCCAGGACCTCCACATCTGGCTTCACTACCACAGACCAGTGTAACCACACCAGCCCAGGACCTCCAACCTGGCTTCACTACCACAGACCAGTGTAACCACACCAGCCCAGGACCTCCAACCTGCCTCACTACCACAGACCAGTGTAACCACACCAGCCCAGGACCTCCACATCTGGCTTCACTACCACAGACCAGTGTAACCACACCAGCCCAGGACCTCCATCTGGCTTCACTACCACAGACCAGTGTAACCACACCAGCCCAGGACCTCCAACCTGCTTCACTACCACAGACCAGTGTAACCACACCAGCCCAGGACCTCCAACCTGCCTCAAAACCACAGACCAGTGTAACCACACCAGCCCAGGACCTCCACATCTGGCTTCACTACCACAGACCAGTGTAACCACACCAGCCCAGGACCTCCACCTGCCTCAAAACCACAGACCAGTGTAACCACACCAGCCCAGGACCTCCACATCTGGCTTCACTACCACAGACCAGTGTAACCACACCAGCCCAGGACCTCCACATCTGGCTTCACTACCACAGACCAGTGTAACCACACCAGCCCAGGACCTCCACATCTGGCTTCACTACCACAGACCAGTGTAACCACACCAGCCCAGGACCTCCAACCTGCCTCACTACCACAGACCAGTGTAACCACACCAGCCCAGGACCTCCACATCTGGCTTCACTACCACAGACCAGTGTAACCAGTGTAACCACACCAGCCCAGGACCTCCACATCTGGCTTCACTACCAGACAGACCAGTGTAACCACACCAGCCCAGGACCTCCAACCTGCCTCAAAACCACAGACCAGTGTAACCACACCAGCCCAGGACCTCCACATCTGGCTTCACTACCACAGACCAGTGTAACCACACCAGCCCAGGACCTCCATCTGGCTTCACTACCACAGACCAGTGTAACCACACCAGCCCAGGACCTCCATCTGGCTTCACTACCACAGACCAGTGTAACCACACCAGCCCAGGACCTCCAATCTGGCTTCACTACCACAGACCAGTGTAACCACACCAGCCCAGGACCTCCAACCTGCCTCAAAACCACAGACCAGTGTAACCACACCAGCCCAGGACCTCCACATCTGGCTTCACTACCACAGACCAGTGTAACCACACCAGCCCAGGACCTCCAACCTGCCTCAAAACCACAGACCAGTGTAACCACACCAGCCCAGGACCTCCACATCTGGCTTACTACCACAGACCAGTGTAACCACACCAGCCCAGGACCTCCACATCTGGCTTCACTACCACAGACCAGTGTAACCACACCAGCCCAGGACCTCCACATCTGGCTTCACTACCACAGACCAGTGTAACCACACCAGCCCAGGACCTCCAACCTGCCTCACTACCACAGACCAGTGTAACCACACCAGCCCAGGACCTCCACATCTGGCTTCACTACCACAGACCAGTGTAACCACACCAGCCCAGGACCTCCACATCTGGCTTCACTACCACAGACCAGTGTAACCACACCAGCCCAGGACCTCCAACCTGCCTCACTACCACAGACCAGTGTAACCACACCAGCCCAGGACCTCCACATCTGGCTTCACTACCACAGACCAGTGTAACCACACCAGCCCAGGACCTCCACATCTGGCTTCACTACCACAGACCAGTGTAACCACACCAGCCCAGGACCTCCACATCTGGCTTCACTACCACAGACCAGTGTAACCACACCAGCCCAGGACCTCCAACCTGCCTCACTACCACAGACCAGTGTAACCACACCAGCCCAGGACCTCCAACCTGCCTCAAAACCACAGACCAGTGTAACCACACCAGCCCAGGACCTCCACATCTGGCTTCACTACCACAGACCAGTGTAACCACACCAGCCCAGGACCTCCACCTGCCTCAAAACCACAGACCAGTGTAACCACACCAGCCCAGGACCTCCACATCTGGCTTCACTACCACAGACCAGTGTAACCACACCAGCCCAGGACCTCCACATCTGGCTTCACTACCACAGACCAGTGTAACCACACCAGCCCAGGACCTCCACAACCTGGCTTCACTACCACAGACCAGTGTAACCACACCAGCCCAGGACCTCCAACCTGCCTCACTACCACAGACCAGTGTAACCACACCAGCCCAGGACCTCCACACCTGGCTTCACTACCACAGACCAGTGTAACCACACCAGCCCAGGACCTCCACATCTGGCTTCAATACCACAGACCAGTGTAACCACACCAGCCCAGGACCTCCAACCTGCCTCAAAACCACAGACCAGTGTAACCACACCAGCCCAGGACCTCCACATCTGGCTTCACTACCACAGACCAGTGTAACCACACCAGCCCAGGACCTCCACATCTGGCTTCACTACCACAGACCAGTGTAACCACACCAGCCCAGGACCTCCACATCTGGCTTCACTACCACAGACCAGTGTAACCACACCAGCCCAGGACCTCCACCTGGCTTCACTACCACAGACCAGTGTAACCACACCAGCCCAGGACCTCCAACCTGCCTCACTACCACAGACCAGTGTAACCACACCAGCCCAGGACCTCCACCTGCTTCACTACCACAGACCAGTGTAACCACACCAGCCCAGGACCTCCACATCTGGCTTCACTACCACAGACCAGTGTAACCACACCAGCCCAGGACCTCCATCTGGCTTCACTACCACAGACCAGTGTAACCACACCAGCCCAGGGCCTCCTCCAACCTGCCTCACTACCACAGACCAGTGTAACCACACCAGCCCAGGACCTCCACATCTGGCTTCACTACCACAGACCAGTGTAACCACACCAGCCCAGGACCTCCAACCTGCCTCACTACCACAGACCAGTGTAACCACACCAGCCCAGGACCTCCACATCTGGCTTCACTACCACAGACCAGTGTAACCACACCAGCCCAGGACCTCCACATCTGGCTTCACTACCACAGACCAGTGTAACCACACCAGCCCAGGACCTCCACATCTGGCTTCACTACCACAGACCAGTGTAACCACACCAGCCCAGGACCTCCAACCTGCCTCACTACCACAGACCAGTGTAACCACACCAGCCCAGGACCTCCACCTGGCTTCACTACCACAGACCAGTGTAACCACACCAGCCCAGGACCTCCACATCTGGCTCACTACCACAGACCAGTGTAACCACACCAGCCCAGGACCTACAACCTGCCTCAAAACCACAGACCAGTGTAACCACACCAGCCCAGGACCTCCACATCTGGCTTCACTACCACAGACCAGTATAACCACACCAGCCCAGGACCTCCACATCTGGCTTCACTACCACAGACCAGTGTAACCACACCAGCCCAGGACCTCCACATCTGGCTTCACTACCACAGACCAGTGTAACCACACCAGCCCAGGACCTCCACACCTGGCTTCACTACCACAGACCAGTGTAACCACACCAGCCCAGGACCTCCAACCTGCCTCACTACCACAGACCAGTGTAACCACACCAGCCCAGGACCTCCACACCTGGCTTCACTACCACAGACCAGTGTAACCACACCAGCCCAGGACCTCCACATCTGGCTTCACTACCACAGACCAGTGTAACCACACCAGCCCAGGACCTCCACATCTGGCTTCACTACCACAGACCAGTGTAACCACACCAGCCCAGGACCTCCACATCTGGCTTCACTACCACAGACCAGTGTAACCACACCAGCCCAGGACCTCCACATCTGGCTTCACTACCACAGACCAGTGTAACCACACCAGCCCAGGACCTCCAACCTGCCTCAAAACCACAGACCAGTGTAACCACACCAGCCCAGGACCTCCACATCTGGCTTCACTACCACAGACCAGTGTAACCACACCAGCCCAGGACCTCCACATCTGGCTTCACTACCACAGACCAGTGTAACCACACCAGCCCAGGACCTCCACATCTGGCTTCACTACCACAGACCAGTGTAACCACACCAGCCCAGGTCCTCCAACCTGCCTCACTACCACAGACCAGTGTAACCACACCAGCCCAGGACCTCCATATCTGGCTTCACTACCACAGTCCAGTGTAACCACACCAGCCCAAGACCTCCACATCTGGCTTCACTACCACAGACCAGTATAACCACACCAGCCCAGGACCTCCAACCTGCCTCAAAACCACAGACCACGTGTAACCACACCAGCCCAGGTACTCCACATCTGGCTTCACTCACAGACCAGTGTAACCACACCAGCCCAGGACCTCCACATCTGGCTTCACTACCACAGACCAGTGTAACCACACCAGCCCAGGACCTCCACACCTGGCTTCACTACCACAGACCAGTGTAACCACACCAGCCCAGGACCTCCAACCTGCCTCAAAACCACAGACCAGTGTAACCACACCAGCCCAGGACCTCCACATCTGGCTTCACTACCACAGACCAGTGTAACCACACCAGCCCAGGACCTCCACATCTGGCTTCACTACCACAGACCAGTGTAACCACACCAGCCCAGGACCTCCACATCTGGCTTCACTACCACAGACCAGTGTAACCACACCAGCCCAGGACCTCCACCTGCCTCACTACCACAGACCAGTGTAACCACACCAGCCCAGGACCTCCACACCTGGCTTCACTACCACAGACCAGTGTAACCACACCAGCCCAGGACCTCCACATCTGGCTTCACTACCACAGACCAGTGTAACCACACCAGCCCAGGACCTCCAGGACCTCCAACCTGCCTCACTACCACAGACCAGTGTAACCACACCAGCCCAGGACCTCCACATCTGGCTTCACTACCACAGACCAGTGTAACCACACCAGCCCAGGACCTCCACATCTGGCTTCACTACCACAGACCAGTGTAACCACACCAGCCCAGGACCTCCACATCTGGCTTCACTACCACAGACCAGTGTAACCACACCAGCCCAGGACCTCCACAACCTGGCTTCACTACCACAGACCAGTGTAACCACACCAGCCCAGGACCTCCAACCTGCCTCAAAACCACAGACCAGTGTAACCACACCAGCCCAGGACCTCCACATCTGGCTTCACTACCACAGACCAGTGTAACCACACCAGCCCAGGACCTCCACATCTGGCTTCACTACCACAGACCAGTGTAACCACACCAGCCCAGGACCTCCACATCTGGCTTCACTACCACAGACCAGTGTAACCACACCAGCCCAGGACCTCCAACCTGCCTCACTACCACAGACCAGTGTAACCACACCAGCCCAGGACCTCCACATCTGGCTTCACTACCACAGACCAGTGTAACCACACCAGCCCAGGACCTCCACATCTGGCTTCACTACCACAGACCAGTGTAACCACACCAGCCCAGGACCTCCAACCTGCCTCAAAACCACAGACCAGTGTAACCACACCAGCCCAGGACCTCCACATCTGGCTTCACTACCACAGACCAGTGTAACCACACCAGCCCAGGACCTCCACATCTGGCTTCACTACCACAGACCAGTGTAACCACACCAGCCCAGGACCTCCACATCTGGCTTCACTACCACAGACCAGTGTAACCACACCAGCCCAGGACCTCCAACCTGCCTCACTACCACAGACCAGTGTAACCACACCAGCCCAGGACCTCCAACCTGCCTCAAAACCACAGACCAGTGTAACCACACCAGCCCAGGTCCTCCACATCTGGCTTCACTACCACAGACCAGTGTAACCACACAGCCCAGGACCTCCAACCTGCCTCACTACCACAGACCAGTGACCTCCAATCTGGCTTCACTACCACAGACCAGTGTAACCACACCAGCCCAGGACCTCCACATCTGGCTTCACTACCACAGACCAGTGTAACCACACCAGCCCAGGACCTCCAATCTGGCTTCACTACCACAGACCAGTGTAACCACACCAGCCCAGGACCTCCAACCTGCCTCAAAACCACAGACCAGTGTAACCACACCAGCCCAGGACCTCCACCTGCCTCAAAACCACAGACCAGTGTAACCACACCAGCCCAGGACCTCCAACCTGCCTCAAAACCACAGACCAGTGTAACCACACCAGCCCAGGACCTCCAACCTGCCTCAAAACCACAGACCAGTGTAACCACACCAGCCCAGGACCTCCACATCTGGCTTCACCTACCACAGACCTTAACCACACCAGCCCAGGACCTCCCATCTGGCTTCACTACCACAGACCAGTGTAAGCACACCAGCCCAGGACCTCCACATCTGGGCTTCACTACCACAGACCAGTGTAACCACACCAGCCCAGGACCTCCACAACTGGCTTCACTACCACAGACCAGTGTAACCACACCAGCCCAGGACCTCCAACCTGCCTCACTACCACAGACCAGTGTAACCACACCAGCCCAGGACCTCCACATCTGGCTTCACTACCACAGACCAGTGTAACACACCAGCCCAGGTCCTCCACATCTGGCTTCACTACCACAGACCAGTGTAACCACACCAGCCCAGGACCTCCATCTGGCTTCACTACCACAGACCAGTGTAACCACACCAGCCCAGGACCTCCAACCTGCTTCACTACCACAGACCAGTGTAACCACACCAGCCCAGGACCTCCAACCTGCCTCAAAACCACAGACCAGTGTAACCACACCAGCCCAGGACCTCCACATCTGGCTTCACTACCACAGACCAGTATAACCACACCAGCCCAGGACCTCCAACCTGCCTCAAAACCACAGACCACGTGTAACCACACCAGCCCAGGTCCTCCACATCTGGCTTCACTACCACAGACCAGTGTAACCACACCAGCCCAGGACCTCCAACCTGCCTCACTACCACAGACCAGTGTAACCACACCAGCCCAGGGCCTCCACCTGCCTCAAAACCACAGACCAGTGTAACCACACCAGCCCAGGACCTCCAACCTGCCTCAAAACCACAGACCAGTGTAACCACACCAGCCCAGGACCTCCAACCTGCCTCAAAACCACAGACCAGTGTAACCACACCAGCCCAGGACCTCCACATCTGGCTTCACTACCACAGACCAGTGTAACTACACCAGCCCAGGTCCTCCACATCTGGCTTCACTACCACAGACCAGTGTAACCACACCAGCCCAGGACCTCCACATCTGGCTTCACTACCACAGACCAGTGTAACCACACCAGCCCAGGACCTCCACAACTGGCTTCACTACCACAGACCAGTGTAACCACACCAGCCCAGGACCTCCAACCTGCCTCACTACCACAGACCAGTGTAACCACACCAGCCCAGGACCTCCACATCTGGCTTCACTACCACAGACCAGTGTAACCACACCAGCCCAGGACCTCCACATCTGGCTTCACTACCACAGACCAGTGTAACCACACCAGCCCAGGACCTCCATCTGGCTTCACTACCACAGACCAGTGTAACCACACCAGCCCAGGACCTCCAACCTGCTTCACTACCACAGACCAGTGTAACCACACCAGCCCAGGACCTCCAACCTGCCTCAAAACCACAGACCAGTGTAACCACACCAGCCCAGGACCTCCAATCTGGCTTCACTACCACAGACCAGTGTAACCACACCAGCCCAGGACCTCCAACCTGCCTCAAAACCACAGACCAGTGTGAAACCACACCAGCCCAGGACCTCCACATCTGGCTTCACTACCACAGACCAGTGTAACCACACCAGCCCAGGACCTCCACATCTGGCTTCACTACCACAGACCAGTGTAACCACACCAGCCCAGGACCTCCCATCTGGCTTCACTACCACAGACCAGTGTAACCACACCAGCCCAGGACCTCCAACCTGCCTCACTACCACAGACCAGTGTAACCACACCAGCCCAGGACCTCCACATCTGGCTTCACTACCACAGACCAGTGTAACCACACCAGCCCAGGACCTCCACATCTGGCTTCACTACCACAGACCAGTGTAACCACACCAGCCCAGGACCTCCAACCTGCCTCACTACCACAGACCAGTGTAACCACACCAGCCCAGGACCTCCACATCTGGCTTCACTACCACAGACCAGTGTAACCACACCAGCCCAGGACCTCCACATCTGGCTTCACTACCACAGACCAGTGTAACCACACCAGCCCAGGACCTCCACATCTGGCTTCACTACCACAGACCAGTGTAACCACACCAGCCCAGGACCTCCACACCTGGCTTCACTACCACAGACCAGTGTAACCACACCAGCCCAGGACCTCCAACCTGCCTCACTACCACAGACCAGTGTAACCACACCAGCCCAGGACCTCCACATCTGGCTTCACTACCACAGACCAGTGTAACCACACCAGCCCAGGACCTCCACATCTGGCTTCACTACCACAGACCAGTGTAACCACACCAGCCCAGGACCTCCAACCTGGCTTCACTACCACAGACCAGTGTAACCACACCAGCCCAGGACCTCCACTCAAAACCACAGACCAGTGTAACCACACCAGCCCAGGACCTCCACATCTGGCTTCACTACCACAGACCAGTGTAACCACACCAGCCCAGGACCTCCAACCTGCCTCAAAACCACAGACCAGTGTAACCACACCAGCCCAGGACCTCCACATCTGGCTTCACTACCACAGACCAGTGTAACCACACCAGCCCAGGACCTCCACATCTGGCTTCACTACCACAGACCAGTGTAACCACACCAGCCCAGGACCTCCACACCAGCCCTGGCTTCACTACCACAGACCAGTGTAACCACACCAGCCCAGGACCTCCAACCTGCCTCACTACCACAGACCAGTGTAACCACACCAGCCCAGGACCTCCAGCCCAGGACCTGCTTCACTACCACAGACCAGTGTAACCACACCAGCCCAGGACCTCCACACCTGGCTTCACTACCACAGACCAGTGTAACCACACCAGCCCAGGACCTCCAACCTGCCTCAAAACCACAGACCAGTGTAACCACACCAGCCCAGGACCTCCACATCTGGCTTCACTACCACAGACCAGTGTAACCACACCAGCCCAGGACCTCCACATCTGGCTTCACTACCACAGACCAGTGTAACCACACCAGCCCAGGACCTCCACATCTGGCTTCACTACCACAGACCAGTGTAACCACACCAGCCCAGGACCTCCACACCTGGCTTCACTACCACAGACCAGTGTAACCACACCAGCCCAGGACCTCCAACCTGCCTCACTACCACAGACCAGTGTAACCACACCAGCCCAGGACCTCCACATCTGGCTTCACTACCACAGACCAGTGTAACTACACCAGCCCAGGTCCTCCACATCTGGCTTCACTACCACAGACCAGTGTAACCACACCATCCCAGGACCTCCATATCTGGCTTCACTACCACAGACCAGTGTAACGACACCAGCCCAGGACCTCCAACCTACTTCACTACCACAGACCAGTGTAACCACACCAGCCCAGGACCTCCAACCTGTCTCAAAACCACAGACCAGTGTAACCACACCAGCCCAGGACCTCCACATCTGGCTTCACTACCACAGACCAGTATAACCACACCAGCCCAGGACCTCCAACCTGCCTCAAAACCACAGACCAGTGTAACCACACCAGCCCAGGACCTCCACATCTGGCTTCACTACCACAGACCAGTGTAACCACACCAGCCCAGGACCTCCACATCTGGCTTCACTACCACAGACCAGTGTAACCACACCAGCCCAGGACCTCCACAACCTGGCTTCACTACCACAGACCAGTGTAACCACACCAGCCCAGGACCTCCAACCTGCCTCACTACCACAGACCAGTGTAACCACACCAGCCCAGGACCTCCACATCTGGCTTCACTACCACAGACCAGTGTAACCACACCAGCCCAGGACCTCCACATCTGGCTTCACTACCACAGACCAGTGTAACCACACCAGCCCAGGACCACTGCCTCAAAACCCAGACCAGTGTAACCACACCAGCCCAGGACCTCCACATCTGGCTTCACTACCACAGACCAGTGTAACCACACCAGCCCAGGACCTCCACAACTGGCTTCACTACCACAGACCAGTGTCTGTCCAAAAATGATCAGAAAGACCATGTAACCACACCAGACCTCACCAGGAGACTACCAACAATCCTGGCTCACTAGACCAGTTTTCTGGCCACTACCACAGACCAGTTAACCACACCAGCCCAGGACCTCCAACCTGCCTCAGAACCACAGACCAGTTTAACCAGCCCACCTCCCAGCCCAGGCCCAGGCCTCCACACTGGCTTCCTCAAAACCCTGACCAGTTTTACTGCTAACCACAAGACCATTACATGGGCTTGCCCAGGACCTCACTACCACAACACCAGCCCAGGCCTGGCTTCACAAGACCACAGACCAGTGTAACCACACCAGCCCAGGACCTCCACCCATCTGGCTTTCACTCACCACAGACCAGTGTAACCACACCAGCCCAGGACCTGCCCTAACCCAACTGGCTTCACTGGCTTACTCATACCACAGACCAGTGTAACCACCCAGTCACCAGTGGGTTGATTCACTGTTAACCACACCATCCCAGCATCCAGCCCACCGGAGATCTTTGTGGGCTATACCAGACCTTGTCTCAGGATGGTAAGTTGGTCTGAAGATATCCCCAGTGGTGTAACCACACCAGGGGCTGTGCTTTGGCAAAGTGGGTGGGGTTATATCCTTCACACTGTCCAGGGGGTGACCAGACCGGATGGGGCCCAGTGTCTCCTGACCCCTCCTGTCTCAGCCTCACAGTATTTATGCAGCCCCAGTGTAACCACACCAGGGGACCTGGGATCATATCTGGAGTACTTCACTACCACAGACCATTCAGGTGTCCTGTGTGAATCACCAGCCTCCCCACAGACCAGGACCAGGACCTGAGCTCCAGGACACCTGACATGATGACCTGTCCCCAGTCCACCTGGCTTCATACCACAGACCAGTGTTCCACCACTGACCTGAGCCCTACCAGGACCAGTCCCAGGACCCACTACCACAGACCAGCTGTCCCCAGTCCACCTGGCCAGTGCTCTGCCCAGGTTTCAATCTGGCTTCACACAGACCAGTGTATACCACGACCACATTTATGACCAGCCCAGGACCTGGCCACCCCACAACCTGGCCTCAGGTTTCTTCCTACCAGTGTTTCCAGCCACTTCTACAGTTTTAGACCTGGGTTTCCACACCAACTTTGAGATATCACACCAGCCCAGATTTGTAACCACACCTCCAGGACCTCCAACCTGCCTCAAAACCACAGACCAGTGTAACCACACCAGCCCAGGACCTCCACATCTGGCTTCACTACCACAGACCAGTGTAACCACACCAGCCCAGGACCTCCCTCACTACCACAGACCATAACCACACCAGCCCAGGACCTCATCTGGCTTCTACCACAGACCAGTGTAACCACACCAGCCCAGGACCTCCACATCTGGCTTCACTACCACAGACCAGTGTAACCACACCAGCCCAGGACCTCCACATCTGGCTTCACTACCACAGACCAGTGTAACCACACCAGCCCAGGACCTCCACATCTGGCTTCACTACCACAGACCAGTGTAACCACACCAGCCCAGGACCTCCACATCTGGCTTCACTACCACAGACCAGTGTAACCACACCAGCCCAGGACCTCCAACCTGCCTCAAAACCACAGACCAGTGTAACCACACCAGCCCAGGACCTCCACATCTGGCTTCACTACCACAGACCAGTGTAACCACACCAGCCCAGGACCTCCACATCTGGCTTCACTACCACAGACCAGTGTAACCACACCAGCCCAGGACCTCCAATCTGGCTTCACTACCACAGACCAGTGTAACCACACCAGCCCAGGACCTCCAACCTGGCTTCACTACCACAGACCAGTGTAACCACACCAGCCCAGGACCTGCCTCCTACCACAGACCAGTGTAACCACACCAGCCCAGGACCTCTCAATCTGGCTTCACTACCACAGACCAGTGTAACCACACCAGCCCAGGACCTCCACATCTGGCTTCACTACCACAGACCAGTGTAACCACACCAGCCCAGGACCTCCAACCTGCCTCACTACCACAGACCAGTGTAACCACACCAGCCCAGGACCTCCACATCTGGCTTCACTACCACAGACCAGTGTAACCACACCAGCCCAGGACCTCCATATCTGGCTTCACTACCACAGACCAGTGTAACCACACCACCCCAGGACCTCCACATCTGGCTTCACTACCACAGACAAGTGTAACCACACCAGCCCAGGACCTCCAACCTGCCTCACTACCACAGACCAGTGTAACCACACCAGCCCAGGGCCTCCAACCTGCCTCAAAACCACAGACCAGTGTAACCACACCAGCCCAGGACCTCCAACCTGCCTCAAAACCACAGACCAGTGTAACCACACCAGCCCAGGACCTACAACCTGCCTCAAAACCACAGACCAGTGTAACCACACCAGCCCAGGACCTCCATATCTGGCTTCACTACCACAGACCAGTGTAACCACACCAGCCCAGGACCTCCACATCTGGCTTCACTACCACAGACCAGTGTAACCACACCAGCCCAGGACCTCCACATCTGGCTTCACTACCACAGACCAGTGTAACCACACCAGCCCAGGACCTCCACATCTGGCTTCACTACCACAGACCAGTGTAACCACACCAGCCCAGGACCTCCAACCTGGCTTCACTACCACAGACCAGTGTAACCACACCAGCCCAGGACCTCCACATCTGGCTTCACTACCACAGACCAGTGTAACCACACCAGCCCAGGACCTCCACATCTGGCTTCACTACCACAGACCAGTGTAACCACACCAGCCCAGGACCTCCAACCTGCTTCACTACCACAGACCAGTGTAACCACACCAGCCCAGGACCTCCTCCTGGCTTCATCTGGCTTCACTACCACAGACCAGTGTAACCACACCAGCCCAGGACCTCCACATCTGGCTTCACTACCACAGACCAGTGTAACCACACCAGCCCAGGACCTCCACATCTGGCTTCACTACCACAGACCAGTGTAACCACACCAGCCCAGGACCTCCACATCTGGCTTCACTACCACAGACCAGTGTAACCACACCAGCCCAGGACCTCCACATCTGGCTTCACTACCACAGACCAGTGTAACCACACCAGCCCAGGACCTCCAACCTGGCTTCACTACCACAGACCAGTGTAACCACACCAGCCCAGGACCTCCAACCTGCCTCACTACCACAGACCAGTGTAACCACACCAGCCCAGGACCTCCACATCTGGCTTCACTACCACAGACCAGTGTAACCACACCAGCCCAGGACCTCCACATCTGGCTTCACTACCACAGACCAGTGTAACCACACCAGCCCAGGACCTCCATCTGGCTTCACTACCACAGACCAGTGTAACCACACCAGCCCAGGACCTCCAACCTGCCTCACTACCACAGACCAGTGTAACCACACCAGCCCAGGACCTCCAACCTGCCTCAAAACCACAGACCAGTGTAACCACACCAGCCCAGGACCTCCACATCTGGCTTCACTACCACAGACCAGTGTAACCACACCAGCCCAGGACCTCCAACCTGCCTCAGACCAGTGTAACCACACCAGCCCAGACCACCTGTACCACAGACCAACCACACCAGCCCAGGACCTCCACATCTGGCTTCACTACCACAGACCAGTGTAACCACACCAGCCCAGGACCTCCACATCTGGCTTCACTACCACAGACCAGTGTAACCACACCAGCCCAGGACCTCCACAACTGGCTTCACTACCACAGACCAGTGTAACCACACCAGCCCAGGACCTCCAACCTGCCTCACTACCACAGACCAGTGTAACCACACCAGCCCAGGACCTCCACATCTGGCTTCACTACCACAGACCAGTGTAACTACACCAGCCCAGGTCCTCCACATCTGGCTTCACTACCACAGACCAGTATAACCACACCAGCCCAGGACCTCCAAACTGCCTCAAAACCACAGACCACGTGTAACCACACCAGCCCAGGTACTCCACATCTGGCTTCACTACCACAGACCAGTGTAAGCACACCAGCCCAGGACCTCCACAACTGGCTTCACTACCACAGACCAGTGTCTGTCCACACCATGCCCAGGACCTTACATCCATGCTTTTGTCACTACCACAGACCAGTGCAACCACACCAGCCCAGGACCTCCAGTTAGTGCTGGCTCAGAACCACAGACCAGTGATCAACCACACCAGCCCAGGACCTCCACACTGGCTTCCTCAAACAAGGGCTGACCAGTTTTACTGCTAACCACACCAGCCCAGGGCTTGCTCCTACCTATCTCTCTGATTTGGTCCTGCCGTACATACCTCACACCACGCTACGATCACAAGACCCAGGCCTCCAATCTGTCTACCACAGACCAGTGTAACCACACCAGCCCAGGACCTCCAACCTGAGCTCCATTTTTCACTACCCAGACCAGACCAAACTCAGGTCTCAACCTTTAAGTCTTTACTGAAGACTCATCTCTTCAGTGGGTCATATGACAGAGTGTAGTCTGGCCCAGGGGCCCAGGTGACCGCCCTTGCTGTCTCTGCCTGGCCGGTTCCAGACCTCTTTCCACTAGGATTCTCTGCCTCTAACCCTATTACAGGGGCTGGGTCACTGGCTTACACTCATGCCGTCCCACAGACCAGTGGGTGATTCACTGTTGTGGTCATCCTGTCTGGGTTGGCGCCCCCCTTGGGTTGTGCCGTGCCCAGGACCTCTTTGTGGGCTATACTCAGACATCTGGCTTCACACAGACCTTGTCAGGACCAGGACCAGTTGGTCACAACCTGAAGATACCCTCTAGTGGTGTGGGGGCTGTGCTTTGGCAAAGTGGGTGGGGTTATATCCTTCCTGTTTGGCCCAGTCCGGGGTGACCTCGGATGGGGCAGTGTCTCCTGACCCCTCCTGTCTCAGCCTCCACAGACCAGTGTATGTGTCGGGGGCTGGGATCAGTTTGTTATATCTGGAGTACTTCTCCTGTCCCAGGTGTGAATCTAAGTGTGCGTTCTCTAATTCTCTCCTTCTCTCTTTCTTTCTCTCTCTCGGAGGACCTGAGCCCACACCAGCCCAGGACTACCTGACATGATGACTCCTTGCTGTCACCACCACCAGACCAGCTGCTAACCACAACCAGCCCAGGAGCCTCCAGGACCTGCCCCAGGACTACCTGACCA
The DNA here is from genome assembly GCF_018296145.1 of Oncorhynchus tshawytscha. NCBI lineage: Eukaryota > Metazoa > Chordata > Actinopteri > Salmoniformes > Salmonidae > Oncorhynchus > Oncorhynchus tshawytscha. The sequence goes on from NW_024608019.1 coordinate 22,591, forward strand.
TGATGACTCCTTGCTGTCCCCAGTCCACCTCCATGCTGCTGCTGTAACCACACCAGCCCAGACTTCCACCTGACTGTACCACAGACTGTAACCACACTGTTCAGCCCAGACCATTCGACCACACCTGGTCATTTGGCTTCACTACCACAGACCAGTGTAAATCTCCACCCCAGCCAGAAGAGGACTGGCCACCCCCAGCCTGGTTCCTCCTCCAGGTTTCAGACCTGGCCTTTCTAGGAGTTTTTCTAGCCACCTACACCTGCACAGACCAGTGTGGGTTTCCACACCAGCCCAGGACCTCCATACCATTTGATTTGGCTTCACTACCACAGATTTGATTTGATTTGTAACCACACCAGCCCAGGACCTCCAACCTGCCTCAAAACCACAGACCACGTGAAACCACACCAGCCCAGGTCCTCCACATCTGGCTTCACTACCACAGACCAGTGTAACCACACCAGCCCAGGACCTCCACATCTGGCTTCACTACCACAGACCAGTGTAACCACACCAGCCCAGGACCTCCACATCTGGCTTCACTACCACAGACCAGTGTAACCACACCAGCCCAGGACCTCCAACCTGCCTCACTACCACAGACCAGTGTAACCACACCAGCCCAGGACCTCCACATCTGGCTTCACTACCACAGACCAGTGTAACCACACCAGCCCAGGACCTCCACATCTGGCTTCACTACCACAGACCAGTGTAACCACACCAGCCCAGGACCTCCAACCTGCCTCAAAACCACAGACCAGTGTAACCACACCAGCCCAGGACCTCCACATCTGGCTTCACTACCACAGACCAGTGTAACCACACCAGCCCAGGACCTCCACATCTGGCTTCACTACCACAGACCAGTGTAACCACACCAGCCCAGGACCTCCACAACCTGGCTTCACTACCACAGACCAGTGTAACCACACCAGCCCAGGACCTCCAACCTGCCTCACTACCACAGACCAGTGTAACCACACCAGCCCAGGACCTCCAACCTGCCTCAAAACCACAGACCAGTGTAACCACACCAGCCCAGGACCTCCACATCTGGCTTCACTACCACAGACCAGTGTAACCACACCAGCCCAGGACCTCCAACCTGCCTCACTACCACAGACCAGTGTAACCACACCAGCCCAGGACCTCCACATCTGGCTTCACTACCACAGACCAGTGTAACCACACCAGCCCAGGACCTCCACATCTGGCTTCACTACCACAGACCAGTGTAACCACACCAGCCCAGGACCTCCACATCTGGCTTCACTACCACAGACCAGTGTAACCACACCAGCCCAGGACCTCCAACCTGCCTCACTACCACAGACCAGTGTAACCACACCAGCCCAGGACCTCCAACCTGCCTCAAAACCACAGACCAGTGTAACCACACCAGCCCAGGACCTCCAACCTGCCTCAAAACCACAGACCAGTGTAACCACACCAGCCCAGGACCTACAACCTGCCTCAAAACCAGACCAGTGTAACCACACCAGCCCAGGACCTCCACATCTGGCTTCACTACCACAGACCAGTGTAACCACACCAGCCCAGGACCTCCACATCTGGCTTCACTACCACAGACCAGTGTAACCACACCAGCCCAGGACCTCCACATCTGGCTTCACTACCACAGACCAGTGTAACCACACCAGCCCAGGACCTCCACATCTGGCTTCACTACCACAGACCAGTGTAACCACACCAGCCCAGGACCTCCAACCTGCCTCACTACCACAGACCAGTGTAACCACACCAGCCCAGGACCTCCACATCTGGCTTCACTACCACAGACCAGTGTAACCACACCAGCCCAGGACCTCCACATCTGGCTTCACTACCACAGACCAGTGTAACCACACCAGCCCAGGACCTCCAACCTGCCTCACTACCACAGACCAGTGTAACCACACCAGCCCAGGACCTCCACATCTGGCTTCACTACCACAGACCAGTGTAACCACACCAGCCCAGGACCTCCATATCTGGCTTCACTACCACAGACCAGTGTAACCACACCAGCCCAGGACCTCCAACCTGGCCTCACTACCACAGACCAGTGTAACCACACCAGCCCAGGACCTCCAACCTGCCTCAAAACCACAGACCAGTGTAACCACACCAGCCCAGGACCTCCAACCTGCCTCAAAACCACAGACCAGTGTAACCACACCAGCCCAGGACCTCCAACCTGCCTCAAAACCACAGACCAGTGTAACCACACCAGCCCAGGACCTCCAACCATCAAAACCACAGACCAGTGTAACCACACCAGCCCAGGACCTCCACATCTGGCTTCACTACCACAGACCAGTGTAACCACACCAGCCCAGGACCTCCAACCTGGCCTCAAAACCACAGACCAGTGTAACCACACCAGCCCAGGTCCTCCACATCTGGCTTCACTACCACAGACCAGTGTAACCACACCAGCCCAGGACCTCCAACCTGCCTCACTACCACAGACCAGTGTAACCACACCAGCCCAGGACCTCCACATCTGGCTTCACTACAACAGACCAGTGTAACCACACCAGTCCAGGACCTCCATATCTGGCTTCACTACCACAGACCAGTGTAACCACACCAGCCCAGGACCTCAAACCTGCCTCACTACCACAGACCAGTGTAACCACACCAGCCCAGGGCCTCCAACCTGCCTCAAAACCACAGACCAGTGTAACCACACCAGCCCAGGACCTCCAACCTGCCTCAAAACCACAGACCAGTGTAACCACACCAGCCCAGGACCTACAACCTGCCTCAAAACCACAGACCAGTGTAACCACACCAGCCCAGGACCTCCATATCTGGCTTCACTACCACAGTCCAGTGTAACCACACCAGCCCAGGACCTCCACATCTGGCTTCACTAACACAGACCAGTGTAAGCACACCAGCCCAGGACCTCCACATCTGGCTTCACTACCACAGACCAGTGTAACCACACCAGCCCAGGACCTCCACAACTGGCTTCACTACCACAGACCAGTGTAACCACACCAGCCCAGGACCTCCAACCTGCCTCACTACCACAGACCAGTGTAACCACACCAGCCCAGGACCTCCACATCTGGCTTCACTACCACAGACCAGTGTAACTACACCAGCCCAGGTCCTCCACATCTGGCTTCACTACCACAGACCAGTGTAACCACACCATCCCAGGACCTCCATATCTGGCTTCACTACCACAGACCAGTGTAACCACACCAGCCCAGGACCTCCAACCTGCCTCACTACCACAGACCAGTGTAACCACACCAGCCCAGGACCTCCAACCTGCCTCACTACCACAGACCAGTGTAACCACACCAGCCCAGGACCTCCACATCTGGCTTCACTACCACAGACCAGTGTAACCACACCAGCCCAGGACCTCCATATCTGGCTTCACTACCACAGACCAGTGTAACCACACCAGCCCAGGTCCTCCACATCTGGCTTCACTACCACAGACCAGTGTAACCACCACACCAGCCCAGGACCTCCACATCTGGCTTCACTACCACAGACCAGTGTAACCACACCAGCCCAGGACCTCCACATCTGGCTTCACTACCACAGACCAGTGTAACCACACCAGCCCAGGACCTCCAACCTGCCTCACTACCACAGACCAGTGTAACCACACCAGCCCAGGACCTCCAACCTGCCTCACAACCACAGACCAGTGTAACCACACCAGCCCAGGACCTCCAACCTGCCTCACTACCACAGACCAGTGTAACCACACCAGCCCAGGACCTCCAACCTGCCTCACTACCACAGACCAGTGTAACCACACCAGCCCAGGACCTCCAACCTGCCTCACTACCACAGACCAGTGTAACCACACCAGCCCAGGACCTCCACATCTGGCTTCACTACCACAGACCAGTGTAACCACACCAGCCCAGGACCTCCAAACCTGCCTCACTACCACAGACCAGTGTAACCACACCAGCCCAGGACCTCCAACCTGCTCAAAACCACAGACCAGTGTAACCACACCAGCCCAGGACCTCCAACCTGCCTCAAAACCACAGACCAGTGTAACCACACCAGCCCAGGACCTCCACATCTGGCTTCACTACCACAGACCAGTGTAACCACACCAGCCCAGGACCTCCAACCTGCCTCACTACCACAGACCAGTGTAACCACACCAGCCCAGGTCCTCCACATCTGGCTTCACTACCACAGACCAGTGTAACCACACCAGCCCAGGTCCTCCACATCTGGCTTCACTACCACAGACCAGTGTAACCACACCAGCCCAGGACCTCCTACCTGCCTCACTACCACAGACCAGTGTAACCACACCAGCCCAGGACCTCCAACCTGCCTCACTACCAACAGACCAGTGTAACCACACCAGCCCAGGACCTCCAACCTGCCTCACTACCACAGACCAGTGTACCACACCTGCCCAGGACCTCCAACCTACCTCAAAACCACAGACCAGTGTAACCACACCAGCCCAGGACCTCCAACCTGCCTCACTACCACAGACCAGTGTAACCACACCAGCCCAGGACCTCCAACCTGCCTCAAAACCACAGACCAGTGTAACCACACCAGCCCAGGACCTCCAACCTGCCTCAAAACCACAGACCAGTGTAACCACACCAGCCCAGGACCTCCAACCTGCCTCAAAACCACAGACCAGTGTAACCACACCAGCCCAGGACCTCCACATCTGGCTTCACTACCACAGACCAGTATAACCACACCAGCCCAGGACCTCCAACCTGCCTCAAAACCACAGACCACGTGTAACCACACCAGCCCAGGTCCTCCACATCTGGCTTCACTACCACAGACCAGTGTAACCACACCAGCCCAGGACCTCCACATCTGGCTTCACTACCACAGACCAGTGTAACCACACCAGCCCAGGACCTCCACATCTGGCTTCACTACCACAGACCAGTGTAACCACACCAGCCCAGGACCTCCACATCTGGCTTCACTACCACAGACCAGTGTAACCACACCAGCCCAGGTCCTCCACATCTGGCTTCACTACCACAGACCAGTGTAACCACACCATCCCAGGACCTCCACATCTGGCTTCACTACCACAGACCAGTGTAACCACACCAGCCCAGGACCTCCACATCTGGCTTCACTACCACAGACCAGTGTAACTACACCAGCCCAGGACCTCCACATCTGGCTTCACTACCACAGACCAGTGTAACCACACCAGCCCAGGACCTCCACATCTGGCTTCACTACCACAGACCAGTGTAACTACACCAGCCCAGGACCTCCACATCTGGCTTCACTACCACAGACCAGTGTAACCACACCAGCCCAGGACCTCCACATCTGGCTTCTTCACCTGCGAGATTGTCTGAGGAGGGGGAGGGGGGTGCTAAGGAGTATTTCTGTCTGCAATAAAGTATTTTTGTAGGGTGAAACTAATTCGGATTGGCTGGGCCTCATTCCGTAGTGGGTGGACCTGGCTCCCAGGGGGTGGGCCTATGCCCTCCCAGGCCACCAATGGCTGTGCACCTGCCCAGTCATGTGAAGTCCATATATTAGGGCCAATTGATTATATTTCAATTGACTGATTTCCTTCTATGAATTGTAACTCAGTAAAATAATTGCTGCATGTTGCGTTTACATTTTTGTTCAGCATTTATTCACTGTTGTACAAAACATTAGGACAGATTGTAGAGATGATGACAATATAGTTCAAGTACTCATGTATTTTTTACATTTCATTGATCCACAAACACTGAGTGTATAAAACCTGTTCTTTCCATGAGACTGACCAGGTGAATCCAGGTGAAAGCTGTGGTCCCTTATTTATGTCACCTGTTAAATCCACTTCAATCAGTGTAGATAAAGGAGAGGAGACAGGTTAAAGAAGGATTGTTAGGCCTTAAGACCGTTGAGACATTGATTGTGTGTGTGTGTGCCATTCAGAGTGAGAATGGGCAAGACAAAAGATTTCAGGGCCTTTTAAATGGGTCTGATAGTAGGTGCCAGGTGCACCGGTTGAGTCAAGAACTGCAACGCTGCTGGGTTTTGTCCACCACCCAAAATAATTGTCAACCCAAAGGACATCCACCCAACTTGACACAACTGTGGGAAGCATTGGATTCAACATGGGCCAGTATCCCTGTGGAACGCTATCAACAGCTTGTAGAGTCCAAGACCTGAATAATTGAGGATGTTCTGAGGGGAAAATATTATTATATACTAATTCCTATTTCAGTGTATATTTACAGGAATTATGAAAGATTGGATTAGAATGGAATTTCATACGTACAAATATTACAAAGACATTGAATGACTCTTGTGTTTTGAATGAGGGATTGGGAGGTGGAGTCTTTGGTTGTTGTATTGAGTGGTTGGGAGGTGGAGTCTTGGGTTGTTGTGTTGAGTGGTTGGGAGGTGGAGTCTTGGGTTGTTGTGTTGAGTGGTTGGGAGGTGGAGTCTTGGGTTGTTGTATTGAGTGGTTGGGAGGTGGAGTCTTGTGTTTTGAATGAGGGATTGGTAGGTGGAGTCTTGGGTTGCTGTGTTGAGTGGTTGGGAGGTGGAGTCTTGGGTTGTTGTGTTGAGTGGTTGGGAGGTGGAGTCTTGGGTTGTTGTGTTGAGTGGTTGGGAGGTGGAGTCTTGGGTTGTTGTGTTGAGTGGTTGGGAGGTGGAGTCTTGGGTTGTTGTGTTGAGTGGTTGGGAGGTGGAGTCTTGGGTTGTTGTGTTGAGGGATTGGTAGGTGGAGTCTTGGGTTTGTGTGTTGAGTGGTTGGGAGGTGGAGTCTTGGGTTGTTGTGTTGAGGGATTGGTAGGTGGAGTCTTGGGTTGTTGTGTTGAGTGGTTGGGAGGTGGAGTCTTGGGTTGTTGTGTTGAGGGATTGGTAGGTGGAGTCTTGGGTTGTTGTGTTGAGTGGTTGGGAGGTGGAGTCTTGGGTTGTTGTGTTGAGGGATTGGTAGGTGGAGTCTTGGGTTGTTGTGTTGAGTGGTTGGGAGGTGGAGTCTTGGGTTGCTGTGTTGAGTGGTTGGTAGGTGGAGTCTTGGGTTGTTGTGTTGAGGGTTTGGTAGGTGGAGTCTTGGGTTGTTGTGTTGAGTGGTTGGGAGGTGGAGTCTTGGGTTGCTGTGTTGAGTGGTTGGTAGGTGGAGTCTTGGGTTGTTGTGTTGAGGGTTTGGTAGGTGGAGTCTTGGGTTGCTGTGTTGAGTGGTTGGTAGTTGGAGTCTTGGGTTGCTGTGTTGAGTGGTTGGTAGGTGGAGTCTTGGGTTGCTGTGTTGAGTGGTTGGTAGGTGGAGTCTTGTGTTTTGAATGAGGGATTGGTAGGTGAAGTCTTGGGTTGTTGTGTTGAGTGGTTGGGAGGTGGGATCTTGAGTTTTTCTGTTGAATGGTTGGTCATTGGAGTCTTGGCTTGCTGTGTTGAGTGGTTGGTAGGTGGAGTCTTAGGTTGCTGTGTTGAGTGGTTGGTAGGTGGAGTCTTGGGTTGCTGTGTTGAGTGTTTGGTAGGTGGAGTAAATTTTCATCATCTGGTTTCTTCCCTGCACCTGGGTCCAACCTCACCACGTCACACAGAACCTCAGGTGATTTCCACAAAGCTGTGAAAGATCTGAGGCAAGGCAAAAATGGCCTTCTACACCATCAAAAGGAACAACAAATTCTGTCTAAATATACTTAAACCAGTTGTAGAAAGCAGTTATTGCCCTTGATGGTTGTGTTGAATGGGATGTGCTCCCTGACCAAACATTCACAAAATGGGACAAAAAACACATTGAGAATCTGCAGAATTCTACAAAAACATCCTCTTACAAGGTAAAACACCAAATAATGCCATGTAGAATTAGCACCTCACGCTGAGGTATGATGCAACTTTTAAATGAGGAACCACTGTAGCAGTGCTAATGAGAGAGGACGCCATAAGCATTGTTCTCAAGAGAAGACAGGCTATGTGCAAACTGCCCACAAAATGAGGTGGAAACTGAGCTGCACTTCCTAACCTCTTGCCAAATGCGTGACCATTTAAGAGACACATATTTACCTCAGATTACAGAGAACCAAAAATTCTTCCAAAACAAATCCAATTTTGATAAACTCCCACATCTATTAGGTGAAATATCACAGTGTGCCATCACATCTATTAGGTGAAATATCACAGTGTGCCATCACATCTATTAGGTGAAATATCACAGTGTGCCATCACATCTATTAGGTGAAATATCACAGTGTGCCATCACATCTATTAGGTGAAATATCACAGTGTGCCATCACATCTATTAGGTGAAATATCACAGTGTGCCATCACATCTATTAGGTGAAATATCACAGTGTGCCATCACATCTATTAGATGAAATATCACAGTGTGCCATCACATCTATTAGGTGAAATATCACAGTGTGCCATCACATCTATTAGATGAAATATCACAGTGTGCCATCACATCTATTAGGTGAAATATCACAGTGTGCCATCACTGTTCATCTTCATCAGCCAGTTGAGAAAAATGTTCAGTTAATAGAACTTTCATGAAAATATTGTAACACGTTGTTCAACCAATGAGTAGATTACAGAGCATCGTTAGCGAAGGCTTCACAGTGTGGGCTACCTGTGGCTCGGCCAGCAGGGTAGGTTGTAGAGGCTTGGCCAGCAGGTTATGTTGTAGAGGCTCGGCCAGCAGGTTATGTGGTAGACCGGCCAGCAGGTTATGTTGTAGAGGCTCGGCCAGCAGGTTATGTTGTAGAGGCTTGGCCAGCAGGGTTGTAGAGGCCTGGGTGTGGTAGAGGGCTTGGCCAGCAGGTTATGTTGTAGAGGCTCGGCCAGCAGGTTATGTTGTAGAGTGGCCAGCAGGTTATGTTGTAGAGGCTTGGCCAGCAGGTTATGTTAGGCTTGGCCAGCAGGTTATGTGGTAGAGCCAGCAGGTTATGTGGTAGAGGCTCGGCCCAGCCAGGTTATGTTGTAGAGGCTTGGCCAGCGGCCAGCAGGTTATGTTGTAGAGGCTTGGCCAGCAGGTTATGTTGTAGAGGCTCGGCCAGCAGGTTGTAGAGGCTCGGCCAGCAGGTTATGTTGTAGAGCCTTGGCCAGCAGGTTATAGAGGCTTGGCCAGCAGGTTATGTTGTAGAGGCTTGGCCAGCAGGTTAGAGACTTGGCCAGCAGGTTATGGTAGAGGCTTGGCCAGCAGGGTTAGGTTAGAGAGCCTTGGCCAGCAGGTTATGTTGTAGAGGCTTGGCCAGCAGGTTAGGTTGTAGAGGCTTGGCCAGCAGGTTAGGTTGTAGAGGCTTGGCCAGCAGGGTAGGTTGTAGAGGCTTGGCCAGCAGGGTAGGTTGTAGAGGCTTGGCCAGCAGGGTAGGTTGTGGCCAGCAGGTTAGGCTTGGCCAGCAGGGTAGGTTGTGGCCAGCAGTAGGTTGTAGGCTTGGCCAGCAGGGTAGGTTGTAGAGGCTGGCCAGCAGGGTCTGTCTGTCTGGCCAGCAGGGTAGGTTGTAGAGGTCTGTTCTCTGTCTGCCTGCCTGCTGTCTGTCTGCCTGTCTGTCTGTCTGTCTGTCTGTCTGTCTGTCTGTCTGTCTGTCTGTCTGTCTGTCTGTCTGTCTGTCTGTCTGTCTGTCTGTCTCTCTGTCTGCCTGCCTGCCTGCCTGTCTGTCTGTCTGCCTCTCTGATCTCCTCATACACACAGTCAACCTGCACACAGAACCAATGACAATAAATACATGTTCAGATATGAAAAGAAGTGGAGGCCCTCAACCATCGTTAGGCAAGGTGCATCCTCATAAAATATTTCAGGATCTACATGGTCAATATGAGTCTAAGAATCCATGAGAGACTATACAGAGTACTGTATATATCATAGATACCATCAGACCTGACCACAGACAGGAGGAGAGACTTTACAGAGTACTGTATATATCATAGATACCATCAGACCTGACCACAGACAGGAGGAGAGACTTTACAGAGTACTGTATATATCATAGATACCATCAGACCTGACCACAGACAGGAGGAGAGACTTTACAGAGTACTGTATATATCATAGAGTACTGTATATATCATAGATACCATCAGACCTGACCACAGACAGGAGGAGAGACTTTACAGAGTACTGTATATATCATAGATACCATCAGACCTGACCACAGACAGGAGGAGAGACTTTACAGAGTACTGTATATATCATAGATACCATCAGACCTGACCACAGACAGGAGGACCACAGAGGACTTTACAGAGTACTGTATATATCATAGATACCATCAGACCTGACCACAGACAGGAGGAGAGACTTTACAGAGTACTGTATATATCATAGATACCATCAGACCTGACCACAGACAGGAGGAGAGACTTTACAGAGTACTGTATATATCATAGATACCATCAGACCTGACCACAGACAGGAGGAGAGACTTTACAGAGTACTGTATATATCATAGATACCATCAGACCTGACCACAGACAGGAGGAGAGACTTTACAGAGTACTGTATATATCATAGATACCATCAGACCTGAACACAGACAGACTTTATGAGGGTTGAACAAAGCTGGTCAGTTTAGTGAGTTTGCTAAAATTACCAGGTTTTTCAAAAATTCCCAGATGTTTTGTAAACCCGATGCTTTTCAGACTATAAATATCATAGATAGATACAACTGTCATTTGATCATTTGATTGTAGTTAGATCAGTCAATAAGGTTGGTTGGTTGGTCTGATAAAGGTCTGATAAAGGAAGAGACTGAGTTGGATGGTCATCATAGTAACCATAGCAATAGAGGCTATGGTGTCAGCAGCAGCTCTCCACAAAACCTCAAGTAGTTGCATCACTTCCTCTTGGCCTCTGAGAGACTCACATCTATACCATCAACACCATGACAACATAGTCCCCGTTACCACATAATAGAATACTATTAAATTATAGCACCACTGAAATCAGTAGACATGAAGCTTAGAAGCACTCTGACTGTCCTGCACCAGGAGAGTAGTCTGAGGGAAGGGCATCTAGAGAGAGTCTGTCCTGCACCAGGAGAGTAGTCTGAGGGAAGGGCATCTAGAGAGAGTCTGTCCTGCACCAGGAGAGTAGTCTGAGGGAAGGGCATCTGCACCAGGAGAGTAGAGGGAAGGGCTGTCCTGCACCAGGAGAGTAGTCTGCACCAGGAGGAAGGGCATCTAGAGAGAGTCTGTCCTGCACCAGGAGAGTAGTCTGAGGGAAGGGCATCTAGAGAGAGTCTGTCCTCCTGTCTGTCCACATCAGTCTGTCCTGCACCAGGGAGAGTAGTCTGAGGGAAGGGCATCTAGCATCTAGAGAGTGTCTGTCCTGCACCAGGAGAGTAGTCTGAGGGAAGGGCATCTAGAGAGAGTCTGTCCTGCACCAGGAGAGTAGTCTGAGGGAAGGGCAAGAGAGAGTCTGTCCTGCACCAGGAGAGTAGTCTGTAGAGAGAGTCTGTCCTGCACCAGGAGAGTAGTCTGAGGGAAGAGCATCTAGAGAGAGTCTGTCCTGCACCAGGAGAGTAGTCTGAGGGAAGGGCATCTAGAGAGAGTCTGTCCTGCACCAGGAGAGTAGTCTGAGGGAAGGGCATCTAGAGAGAGTCTGTCCTGCACCAGGAGAGTAGTCTGAGGGAAGGGCATCTAGAGAGAGTCTGTCCTGCACCAGGAGAGTAGTCTGAGGGAAGGGCATCTAGAGAGAGTCTGTCCTGCACCAGGAGAGTAGTCTGAGGGAAGGGCATCTAGAGAGAGTCCTGCACCAGGAGAGTAGTCTTCTAGAGAGAGTCCTGCACCAGGAGAGTAGTCTGAGGGAAGGGCATCTAGAGAGAGTCTGTCCTGCACCAGGAGAGTAGTCTGAGGGAAGGGCATCTAGAGAGAGTCTGTCCTGCACCAGGAGAGTAGTCTGAGGGAAGAGCATCTAGAGAGAGAGGAAGTGTGTGTGTGTACATACACTCTTCAGATCTTGTTACAGACGTGTGTGTGTGTACATACACTCTTCAGATCTCGTTACAGACGTGTGTGTGCTCATTGTTAGAGCAGACAGTCCAATATCTAGTCAATATAATACATGTACGTCATTTAGCCAGAGAGACTTACAGGAGCAATTAGGTTTAATGCCTTATTTCACCTAGTCAGCTCAGGGATTCAAACCAGCTACCTTGCAGTTACTGGCCCAACACTCTTAACTGCTGGGCTACCTGCATCCCATAATAGATGATCTTTGTTGTCAGGAGGAACGGTCTTTAGAAGTCAGATGTGTTTTTTATTTAGTTAAGAATAAACAACACTATATACAATTCAGACACAATCACATCATTAAACCAACACAGTAAATGATAACAGATTTCAATTACACCAAAGTCACACTATACAAGTCATCATCATCATCATTATCATCATCATCAGCATCAACACCATCATCATCATCACCACCATCATCATCATCATTATCACCATCATCATCACCACCATCATCATCACCACCATCATCATCATCCAAATAATAATATTAATAACAATAGTAATAATAATTATAACTATCATAATAATAGTAACAACAACAACAATAATAATAATCTATTGGGTGGTTGGGCTTGTTGCCGTGGTTATTGAGTATTGACGGTGAATGTCGTCACTAAGTAAAACACAACAGATGAGGAAATCTGATCCGACAGATCAGAAAAGGTAGTTGTTTCTCAGACAGCTCCATGACACTGTTCCATGACACTGTTCCATGACACTGTTCCATGACACTGTTCCATGACACTGTTCCATGACACTGTTCCATGACACTGTTCCATGACACTGTTCCATGACACTGTTCCATGACACTGTTCCATGACACTGTTCCATGACACTGTTCCATGACACTGTTCCATGACACTGTTCCATGACACTGTTCCATGACACTGTTCCATGTGTCTCTGATGCTGATGGATTTACAAATGTTTGTTCATCAATGATCAGGTGTTGTTGTATTTTATTATCAGACTTCACCCCTATAGTGAGACTCGCTGTCGGTTTTGAGCAGGGCATTTGGCATTCACCGCCGTCTTCCTAAATTGCAAATCAAGTGGTCGCCACTGTGTGTATGGCCCATGTGATTGGTAGCCAGTGACTCAGGTGTCTCTGGGGCCTTTTCTCGTTTGGGCAAAAGTCAGTCTTCCGTTCTCTCTCCTCCGTTCTCTCTCCTCCGTTCTCTCTCCTCCGTCCTCTCTCCTCCGTCCTCTCTCCTCCGTCCTCTCTCCTCCGTCCTCTCTCCTCCGTCCTCTCTCCTCCGTCCTCTCTCCTCCGTCCTTTCTCCTCCGTCCTCTCTCCTCCATTCTCTCTCCTCCGTCCTCTCTCCTCCGTCCTCTCTCCTCCGTCCTCTCTCCTCCGTTCTCTCTCCTCCGTCCTCTCTCCTCCGTCCTTTCTTCTCTCTCCTCCGTTCTCTCTCCTCCGTCCTCTCTCCTCCATCCTCTCTCCTCCGTCCTCTCTCCTCCGTCCTCTCTCTTCCGGTCTCTCTCCTCCGTCCTCTCTCCTCGTTCTCTCTCTTCCAGTCTCTCTCCTCCGTTCTCTCTCTCCTCCGTCCTCTCTCCTCCGTCCTCTCTCTCCTCCGTTCTCTCTCCTCCTCTCCTCTCTCTCCTCTGTTCTCTCTCCTCCCTCCGTCCTCTCTCCTCCGTTCTCTCTCCTCCTCTCTCCTCCGTCCCTCTCTCCTCCGTTCTCTCTCCTCCGTCCTCTCTCCTCCCGTCCTCTCTCCTCCGTCCTTTCTTCTCTCTCCTCCGTTCTCTCTCCTCCGTCCTCTCTCCTCCGTCCTCTCTCCTCCGTCCTCTCTCTTCCGGTCTCTCTCCTCCGTCCTCTCTCCTCCGTTCTCTTTCTTTCAGTCTCTCTCCTCCGTTCTCTCTCCTCCGTTCTCTCTCCTCCGTTCTCTCTCCTCCGTTCTCTCTCCACCGTCCTCTCTCCTCTTTCCTGTCTCATCCGAAACTGATGGAGGAGAGAGGACGGAGGAGAAAGGAGAGAGGACGGAGGAGAAAGGAGAGAGGACGGAGGAGAAAGGATGCAGAAGTAAAGGAAATCTAACTGAGAAAAGGCCTGGGTCTTTAAGTGTCTGTATGTCTCTTGTGATTGGTTGCCAGTGAGTGTATGTCTCTTGTGAATGGTTACCAGTGTATGTATGTCTCTTGTGATTGGTTGCCAGTGACGCAGGTGTCTCTGGGTTTGCTGACTGTGGACTAGATGGGAGGATTCTCAGAGGAGCAGTGTGGATGATTGACAGTAGAGTAGGTGGGGCTTTGACCAAAGTTCACAGTAGCATAGTCACATGATGAAGTGCCCTCTTTAGCGGTGGTGACTCTGGCTTCATTGGGGCAGCTGGGAGTCTTGTGGAAGGTGATGCTGGCGTAGTGGGGAGAGTCAAAGTGGCTTGTGGTTAAGTTGGAGGTGGCGTAGATGGTGGAGTCTGACTGTAGGGGGCGCTCCATTATCTCCTCATATTCACCATCACCATGACAACCCTGGAGAGGAGGAGGAGAGAATAGTATGACACTCACAAACACGCTCAACACAACACATAACACACACAACACAACAAATAACACACACAACACATAACACACTCAACACAACAAATAACACACACAACACATAACACACTCAACACAACACATAACACACTCAACACAACACATAACACCCTCAACACAACACATAACACACTCAACACAACACATAACAAACTCAACACAACACATAACACCCTCAACACAACACATAACACACTCAACACAACACATAACACACTCAACACAACACATAACACATAACACACTCAACACAACACATAAACACACACAACACAACACATAACACACTCAACACAACACATAACACACTCAACACAACACATAACACCCTCAACACAACACATAACACATCAACAACACATAACACACTCAACACAACACAACACAACACATAACACACTCAACACAACACATAACACATAACACACATAACAACACAACACATAACACACTCAACACAACACATAACACACTCAACACAACACATAACACCTCAACACAACACATAACACATCAACAACACATAACACACTCAACACAACACATAACACACTCAACACAACACAACACACTCAAACACATAACACACTCAACACAACACATAACACACTCAACACAACACATAACACCTCAACACAACACATAACACACACATAACACCCTCAACACACTCAACACAACATAACATACACATAACACTCAACACAACACATAACACACTCAACACAACACATAACACCCTCAACACAACACATAACACACACACATAACACCCTCAACACAACACATAACACACACCCTCAACACAACACATAACACAACACATAACACCCTCAACACAACACATAACACCCTCAACACAACACATAACACACTCAACACAACACATAACACACTCAACACAACACATAACACACTCAACACAACACATAACACCCTCAACACAACACATAACACCCTCAACACAACACATAACACCCTCAACACAACACATAACACACTCAATGACATCACTCAATCACAAAAACTAACAAGCAAAATAAGCATTTCACTGTAAGGTCAACACCTGTTGTACTCGGGAGCCTGTGACATTACTATGTGATTTGAACATATACTGACCCCTTCGTGGTTCCCTGTGTCTGGGCTCACTCTGTGTGTTGAAGAGACAGGTCCTGTGGAACACAACACACATTACTTAGAGAGAGCGTGTGTGTGTGTGTGTGTGTGTGTGTGTGTGTGTGTGTGTGTGTGTGTGTGTGTGTGTGTGTGTGTGTGTGTGTGTGTGTGTGTGTGTGTGTGTGTCTGTGTGTGTGTGTGTGTGTGTGTGTGTGTGTGTGTGTGTGTGTGTGTGTGTGTGTGTGTGTGTGTGTGTGTGTGTGTGTGTGTGTGTGTGTGTGTGTGTGTGTGTGTGTGTGTGTGTGTGTGTGTGTGTGTGTGTGTGTGTGTGTGTGTGTGTGTGTGTGTGTGTGTGTGTGTGTGTGTGTGTGTGTGTGTGTGTGTGTGTGTGTGTGTGTGTGTGTGTGTGTGTGTGTGTGTGTGTGTGTGTGTGTGTGTGTGTGTGTGTGTGTGTGTGTGTGTGTGTGTGTGTGTGTGTGTGTGTGTGTGTGTGTGTGTGTGTGTGTGTTTCTCACCTGTGATCTTGGTGTATTTCCATCTGTAGACGATAATCAGGCTGATAACCAGCAGTAACACTACCAGACTAACAGACACCATGATGAACACTGAGGTACATGGAACACACAAACACAAACACACACACACACACACACACACACACACACACACACACACACACATACACACACACACACACACACACACACACAGATACACACAAACTGGTTAGACAAACCTGCTGTTGCACTAACCTACCCTCATATCATACCACTAACCTACCCTCATATCATAACACTAACCTACCCTCATATCATAACACTACACACAGACATGTCTACCACTAACCTACCCTCATATCATAACACTAACCTACCCTCATATCATAACACTAACCTACCCTCATATCATAACACTACATACAGACATGTCTACCACTAACCTACCCTCATATCATAACACTACATACAGATATGTCTACCACTAACCTACCCTCATATCATAACACTAACCTACCCTCATATCATAACACTAACCTACCCTCATATCATACCACTAACCTACCCTCATATCATAACACTAACCTACCCTCATATCATAACACTAACATACAGACATGTCTAACACTAACCTACCCTCATATCATAACACTAACCTACCCTCATACCACTCATAACACTAATCTACCCTCATATCATAACACTAATCTACCCTCATATCATACCACTACATACAGACATGTCTACCACTAACCTACCCTCATATCATAACACTAACCTACCCTCATATCATACCACTAACCTACCCTCATATCATACCACTACATACAGACATGTCTAACACTAACCTACCCTCATATCATAACACTAACCTACCCTCATATCATACCACTACATACAGACATGTCTAACACTAACCAAAGTGAGACTTGGGCATCTGAATATGTAAAAGTTTATTTACCAGATCCGTTGAGTGATGATGATGATGGTGGTGATGATGAGAGGAAGGTGGTTGTGGGTGGGTCTGGTGGTGCTGTTGTTGTTGTTGTTGTTGTTGTTGTGGTGTTGGTTGGTTTCACTGAAAACAATGGACACAAGTATGAAAATGTTTTAGAGAGTGAGATGGAGGTGAAGAGCAAGAGAGAGAGATGGGGGTGAAGAGAGAGAGAGAGAGAGATGGAGGTGAAGAGAGAGAGAGATGGAGGTGAAGAGAGAGAGAGATGGAGGTGAAGAGAGAGAGAGATGGAGAGGAAGAGAGACATATGGAAATATAGAGAGAGAGAGATGGAGGTAGAGAGTCATATGGAGAGAGAGTGAGATGGAAGTGAAGAGAGAGATGGATGGAGGGTAAACAGAGAGATGGAGAGAGCAATATAGAGAGTAACATTTGCAAAGAGAGAATGATAGAGATAAAGAGTGATAGAGATAGAGAGTGATAGAGATAGAGAGTGATAGAGATAGAGTGATAGAGATAAAGAGTGATAGAGATAGAGAGTGATAGAGATAGAGAGTGATAGAGAGAGAGTGATAGAGTGATAAGAAAAGAGAGTGATAGAGACAGAGAGTGATAGAGATAAAGAGTGATAGAGATAAAGAGTGATAGAGATAAAGAGTGATAGAGATAGAGAGTGATAGAGATAAAGAGTGATAGAGATCGAGAGTGATAAGAAAAGAGAGAGAGTGATAGAGATAAAGAGTGATAGAGATAAAGAGTGATAGAGATAAAGAGTGATAGAGATAGAGAGTGATCGAGAGTGATAGAGATAGAGAGTGATAGAGATAGAGAGTGATAGAGATAAAGAGTGATAGAGATAAAGAGTGATAGAGATAAAGAGTGATAGAGATAGGGAGTGATAGAGAAAGATAGTGAAAGAGATAGGGATTGATAGTGATAGAGATAGAGAGTGATAGAGATCGAGAGTGATAGAGCTAAAGAGTGAAAGAGAGTGATAGAGATAGAGAGTGATAGAGATATAGATAAAGAGAGATAGAGAGTGATAGAGATAAAGAGTGATAGAGATAAAGAGTGATAGAGATAGAGAGTGATAGAGATAGAGAGTGATAGAGTGATAAGAAAAGAGAGTGATAGAGATAGAGAGTGATAGAGATCGAGAGTGATATAGATAGAGAGTGATAGAGATAGAGAGTGATAGAGATAAAGAGTGATAGAGATAAAGAGTGAAAGAGATAGAGAGTGATAGAGATAGAGAGTGATAGAGATAGAGAGTGATAGAGATAGAGAGTGATAGAGTGATAAGAAAATAGAGTGATAGAGATAGAGAGTGATAGAGAAAGAGAGTGATAGAGATAGAGAGTGATAGAGAAAGCGAGTGATAGAGAAAGATAGAGAAAGAGAGTGATAGAGATAAAGAGTGATAGAGAAAGAGAGTGATAGAGATAAAGAGTGATAGAGATAAAGAGTGATAGAGATAGAGAGTGATAGAGATAGAGAGTGATAAGAAAAGAGAGAGAGTGATAGAGATAGAGAGTGATAGAGATAGAGAGTGATAGAAATAGAGAGTGATAGAGATAAATAGTGATAGAGCTAAAGAGTGATAGAGATAGAGAGTGATAGAGATAGAGAGTGATAGAGATAAAGAGTGATAGAGATCGAGAGTGATAGAGATGGAGAGTGATAGAGTGATAAGAAAATAGAGTGATAGAGATAGAGAGTGATAGAAATAGAGAGTGATAGAGATAAATAGTGATAGAGCTAAAGAGTGATAGAGATAGAGAGTGATAGAGATAGAGAGTGATAGAGATAAAGAGTGATAGAGATCGAGAGTGATAGAGATGGAGAGTGATAGAGATAGAGAGTGATAGAGATAGAGTGATAGAGATAGAGAGTTATGGAGATAAAGAGTGATAGAGAAAGAGAGTGATAGAGATAAAGCGTGATAGAGATAGAGTGATAGAGATAGAGAATGACAGAGATAGAGTGATAAGAAAAGAGAGAGAGTGATAGAGATAGAGAGTGATAGAGATAAAGAGTGATAGAGATAAAGAGTGATAGAGATAGGGAGTGATAGTGATAGAGATAGAGAGTGATAGAGATCGAGAGTGATAGAGATAGAGAGTGATAGAGATAGAGAGTGATAGAGATACAGAGTGATAGAGATAGAGAGTGATAGAGATAAAGAGTGATAGAGATAGAGAGTGATAGAGATAGAGAGTGATAGAGATAGAGAGTGATAGAGATAGAGAGTGATAGAGATACAGAGTGATAGAGATAAAGAGTGATAGAGATAGAGATAGAGATAGAGAGTGATAGAGATAGAGAGTGATGGAGTGATAAGAAAAGAGAGTGATAGAGATAGAGAGTGATAGAGAAAGCGAGTGATAGAGAAATATAGAGAAAGAGAGTGATAGAGATAAAGAGTGATAGAGATAGAGTGATAGAGATAAAGAGTGATAGAGAAAGAGAGTGATAGAGATTGAGAGTGATAGAGATAGGGAGTGATAGAGATAGAGAGTGATAGAGATAGAGAGTGATAGAGATAGAGAGTGATAGAGATTGAGAGTGATAGAGATAGGGAGTGATAGTGATAGAGATAGAGAGTGATAGAGAGTGATAGAGATAGAGAGTGATAGAACTACTGTCATACAGTGTAAGGGGATAAAGAATATGTACATAAGGATATATGAATGAGTGATGGTACAGAGCAGCATAGGCAAGATACAGTAGATGATATCGAGTACAGTATATACATATGAGATAAGTATGTAAACCAAGTGGCATAGTTAAAGTGGCTAGTGATACATGTATTACATAAGGATGCAGTCGATCATCATTTCCCATCGATTCCCATGATTAAAGTGGCTGGAATAGAGTACAGTATCATTGACAGTGTGTTGGCAGTAGCCACTCAATGTTAGTGGTGGCTGTTTAACAGTCTGATGGCCTTGAGATAGAAGCTGTTTTTCAGTCTCTCGGTCCCAGCTTTGATGCACCTGTACTGACCTCGCCTTCTGGATGGCAGCGGGGTGAACAGGCAGTGGCTCGGGTGGTTGATGTCCTTGATGATCTTTATGGCCTTCCTGTAGCATCGGGTGGTGTAGGTGTCCTGGAGGGCAGGTAGTTTGCCCCCGGTGATGCGTTGTGCAGACCTCACTACCCTCTGGAGAGCCTTACGGTTGAGGGCGGTGCAGTTGCCATACCAGGCGGTGATACAGCCCGCCAGGATGCGGGCTGATTGTGCATCTGTAGAAGTTTGTGAGTGCTTTTGGTGACAAGCCGAATTTCTTCAGCCTCCTGAGGTTGAAGAGGCGCTGCTGCGCCTTCCTCACGATGCTGTCTGTGTGAGTGGACCAATTCAGTTTGTCTGTGATGTGTATGCCGAGGAACTTAAAACTTGCTACCCTCTCCACTACTGTTCCATCGATGTGGATGGGGGTGTTCCCTCTGCTGTTTCCTGAAGTCCACAATCATCTCCTTAGTTTTGTTGACGTTGAGTGTGAGGTTATTTTCCTGACACCACACTCCGAGGGCCCTCACCTCCTCCCTGTAGGCCGTCTCGTCGTTGTTGGTAATCAAGCCTACCACTGTTGTGTCGTCCGCAAACTTGATGATTGAGTTGGAGCGTGCATGGCCACGCAGTCGTGGGTGAACAGGGAGTACAGGAGAGGGCTCAGAACGCACCCTTGTGGGGCCCCAGTGTTGAGGATCAGCGGGGAGGAGATGTTGTTGCCTACCCTCACCACCTGGGGGCGGCCCGTCAGGAAGTCCAGTACCCAGTTGCACAGGGCGGGGTCGAGACCCAGGGTCTCGAGCTTGATGACGAGCTTGGAGGGTACTATGGTGTTGAATGCCGAGCTGTAGTCGATGAACAGCATTCTCACATAGGTATTCCTCTTGTCCAGATGGGTTAGGGCAGTGTGCAGTGTGGTTGAGATTGCATCGTCTGTGGACCTATTTGGGCGGTAAGCAAATTGGAGTGGGTCAAGGGTGTCAGGTAGGGTGGAGGTGATATGGTCCTTGACTAGTCTCTCAAAGCACTTCATGATGACGGATGTGAGTGCTACGGGGCGGTAGTCGTTTAGCTCAGTTACCTTAGCTTTCTTGGGAACAGGAACAATGGTGGCCCTCTTGAAGCATGTGGGAACAGCAGACTGGTATAGGGATTGATTGAATATGTCCGTAAACACACCGGCCAGCTGGTCTGCGCATGCTCTGAGGCGCGGCTGGGGATGCCGTCTGGGCCTGCAGCCTTGCGAGGTTAACACGTTTAAATGTCTTACTCACTTCGGCTGCAGTGAAGGAGAGACCGCATGTTTCCGTTGCAGGCCGTGTCAGTGGCACTGTATTGTCCTCAAAGCGGGCAAAAAAGTTATTTAGTCTGCCTGGGAGCAAGACATCCTGGTCCGTGACTGGGCTGGGTTTCTTCCTGTAGTCCGTGATTGACTGTAGACCCTGCCACATACCTCTTGTGTCTGAGCCGTTGAATTGAGATTCTACTTTGTCTCTGTACTGGCGCTTAGCTTGTTTGATAGCCTTGCGGAGGAATAGCTGCACTGTTTGTATTCAGCCATGTTACCAGACACCTTGCCCTGATTAAAAGCAGTGGTTCGTGCCTTCAGTTTCACACGAATGCTGCCATCAATCCACGGTTTCTGGTTAGGGAATGTTTTAATCGTTGCTATGGGAACGACATCTTCAACGCACGTTCTAATGAACTCGCACCGTATCAGCGTATTCGTCAATGTTGTTGTCTGACGCAATCGAAACATCTCCCAGTCACGTGATGGAAGCAGTCTTGGAGTGTGGAGTCAGCTTGGTCGGACCAGCGTTGGACAGACCTCAGCGTGGGAGCTTCTTGTTTTAGTTTCTGTCTGTAGGCAGGGGATCAACAAAATGGAGTCGTGGTCAGCTTTTCCGAAAGGGGGCGGGGCAGGGCCTTATATGCGTCGCGGAAGTTAGAGTAACAATGATCCAGGGTCTTTCCACCCCTGGTTGCGCAATCGATATGCTGATAAAATTTAGGGAGTCTTGTTTTCAGATTAGCCTTGTTAAAATCCCCAGCTACAATGAATGCAGCCTCCGGATAAATCGTTTCCAGTTTGCAGAGAGTTAAATAAAGTTCGTTCAGAGCCATCGATGTGTCTGCTTGGGGGGATATATACGGCTGTGATTATAATCGAAGAGAATTCTCTTGGTAGATAATGCGGTCTACATTTGATTGTGAGGAATTCTAAATCAGGTGAACAGAAGGATTTGAGTTCCTGTATGTTTCTTTCATCACACCATGTCACGTTGGCCATAAGACATACGCCCCCGCCCCTCTTCTTACCAGAAAGATGTTTGTTTCTGTCGGCGCGATGCGTGGAGAAACCCGCTGGCTGCACCGCTTCGGATTGCGTCTCTCCAGTTAGCCATGTTTCCGTGAAGCAGAGAACGTTACAGTCTCTGATGTCCCTCTGGAATGCTACCCTTGCTCGGATTTCATCAACCTTGTTGTCAAGAGACTGGACATTGGCAAGAAGAATGCTAGGGAGTGGTGCACGATGTGCCCGTCTCCGAGTCTGACCAGAAGACCGCTTCGTTTCCCTCTTTTTCTGAGTCGTTTTTTTTTTTTTGGTCGTTCAGTAGTTCTTGTCGGCTGTATGT
>NW_024608020.1:0-45356 GCF_018296145.1 Oncorhynchus tshawytscha
CTCACACATACGCACACACATTGACATATTCACTCACCCCACACACACTTACATATTCACCTTCACCACACCCCTTCACTCGCACACACATACACATTGACATATTCACTCACCCAACCACACACAAACACTGAAACACTGACATATTCACTCCCACCCCTTCACTTGCACACATACACACATACTGACATATTCACTCACCCCACCCCTTCACTCTCACACACACGCACACATTGGACATATTCACTCACCCCACCCTTCACAGACACATACACACTGACATATTCACTCACCCCACCCACCCACACACATACATTGACATATTCACTCACCCCACCCTTCACAAATGACACACACACACATTGACATATTCACTCGCACATACACACACACATTGACATATTACCACTCACCCCACCCACACACAAACACTGACATATTCACTCACTCCCACCACTTCACTCGACACATACACACTGACATATTCACTCACCCCACCCACGCACACACACACTGACATATTCACTCACCCCACCCACACACAAACACTGACATATTCATCACACCCACCCTTCACTCGCACACATACACATTGACGTATTCACTCTCACCCCACCCACACACAAACATATTCACTCACCCCACCCTTCACTGCACACATACACACACACACACTGACATATTCACTCACCCCACCCACACACACACACTTACATTCACTCACCCCACCCCTTCACTCGCACACATACACACACACATTGACATATTCACTCACCCCACCCACACACACACACTGACATATTCATCACAACACCCCCTTCACTCGCACACATACACATTGACATATTCACTCGCACAGATACACACACACATTAAAACTATTCACTCATCCCACCCACACACAAACACTGACATATTCACTCACACCACACACAAACACTGACATATTCACTCACCACCCCTTCACTTGCACACATACACACATACTGACATATTCATCCACCCCACCCCTTCACTTCACATACACATGTTGACATATTCACTCACCCCACCCTTCACTCTCACACACACACATTGACATATTCACTCACCCCACCACAGACACACATTGACATATTCACTTCACCCACACACACATTGACATTCACTCACCCCACCCCTTCACCATACACACACACACTGACATATTCACCCCACCCCACCCACACACACATACTGACATATTCACTCACCCCACCCCTTCACTTCACACACACGCACACACATTGACATATTCACTCACCCACACACACACACACTGACATATTCACTCACCACACCCCTTCACTGCACACATACACATTGACATATTCACTCACCCAACCCAGATACACACAAACACTGACATATTCACTCACCCCACACCCCTTCACATGTTCACACATACACACATACTGACATATTCACTCACCCCACCCCTTCACTTGCACACATGCACACGCACACATACTGACATATTCACTCACCTCCCACCCCTTCACTCACACACATACACACTGACATATTCACTCACCCCACCCACCATTCACTCCGCCCACCCACACACACATGCTGACATATTCACTCCACCCCACCCCTTCACTCTCACACATACACATTGACATATTCACTCGCACACATACACACACACACATTGACATATTCACTCACCCCCACCCACACAAACACTGACATATTCACTCACCCCACCACTCATCACTCGCACACATACACATTGACATATTCATCACCCCCACCCACAGACACATACTGACATATTCACTCACCCCACCCACACACAAACACTGACATATTCACTCACCCCCACCCTTCACTCTCACACATACACATTGACATATTCACTCACCCCACCCCCTTCATTCTCACACATACACACACATTGACATATTCACTCACCCCACCCACACACACACACTTGACATATTCACTCACCACACCCTTCACTCGCACACATACACACACACATACTGACATATTCACTCACTACCTCTTCACACCACACACACACACATACTGACATATTCACTCACCCCCACCCCTTCACTCGCACACATACACACTGACATATTCACTCTCACCCCACCCACCCACACACACACACACTGACATATTCACTCACCCCACCCACACACAAACACTGACATATTCACTCACCCCACCCCTTCACTCACACACACACACATTGACATATTCAATCATCTCCCACCCACAGACACATACTGACATATTCACTCACCCCACTTCACTCACACACATACACATTGACATATTCACTCACCACCCCTTCACTCTCACACATACACACACATTGACATATTCACCCACCCCACCCACACACACACACTTACATATTCACTCACCCCACCCCTTCACTCGCACACACATACACATTGACATATTCACTCACCCAACCCACACACAACACTGACATATTCACTCACCCCACCCCTTCACTCGCACACATACACATTGACATATTCACTCACACCCAACCCACACAGACACTGACATATTCACTCACCCCACCCCTTCACTCGCACACATACACATTGACATATTCACTCACCCCACCCACACACAAACACATTCACTCACCCCACCCCTTCACACACACATACTGACATATTCACTCACCCCACCCTTCACTCCTCACACACACATACTGACATATTCACTCACTCCCATACCCCTTCACTTTCACACATACATACTGACATATTCACTCACCCAGCCCACACACAAACACTGACATATTCACTCACCTCCCACCCCTTCACTTGCACACATACACACATACTGACATATTATCACCCCCACCCCTTCACTCTCACACACACGCACACATACTGACATATTCACTCACCCCACCCCTTCACTCGCACACATACACACCTGACATATTCACTCACCCCACCCACCCACACACACACACACTGACATATTCACTCACCTCACCCCTTCACTCGTACACATACACATTGACATATTCACTCATATACACACACACATTGACATATTCACTCCACCCCACCCACACACAAACACTGACATATTCACTCACCCCACCCCCTTCACTCGCACACATACACATTGACATATTCACTCACCCCACCCACAGACACATACTGACATATTCACTCACCCCACCCCTTCACTCTCACACATACACATTGACATATTCACTCACCCCCACCCCTTCATTCTCACACACACACACATTGACATATTCACCACACCACCCCACACACACACACACTTACATATTCACTCACCCCACCCTTCACTCGCACACATACACACATACTGACATATTCACTCACCCCACCCCTTCACTTCTACACACACACACATACTGACATATTCACTCACCCCACTTCTTCACTTCACACACACATACACATACTGACATATTCACTCACCCCACCTTACATACACACACTGACATATTCACTCACCCACACCCTTCACCACACACACACACACACTGACATATTCACTCACCCCACCCCCACACACACACACACACACTGACATATTCACTACCCCACCCTTCACTTCACACATACACACATTGACATATTCACTCACCCCACCCACACACACGCACACATACTGACATATTCACTCACCCCACCCTTCACTTCGCACACATACACACTGACATATTCACTCACCCCACCCACTCACACACACACACACACTGACATATTCAGTCACCCCACCCTTCACACACACACATTGACATATTCACTCACCCCACCCCTTCACTCTCACACATACACACACACATTGACATATTCACTCCACCCCACCCACACACACACACTGACATATTCACTCACCACACCCCTTCACTCGCACACATACACATTGACATATTCACTCACCCAACCCACACACAAACACTGACATATTCACTCTCACCCCACCCTTCTTCACTCGCACACATACACATTGACATATTCACTCACCCCACCCACACACAAACACATTCACTCACCCCACCCCTTCACTCTCACACACATACTGATATATTCACTCACCCCACCTTCACTCGCACACATACACACACACACTGACATATTCACTCACCCCACCCACACACACACACTGACATATTCACTCACACCAACCCTTCACTCGCACACATACACACTGACATTTTCACTGACCAGCCCTTCCTTGCACACATACACACACATTGACATATTCACTCACCCCACCCACACAAAAACACTGACATATTCACTCACCCCACCCTTCACATATTCGCACACATACACATTTTGACATATTCACTCACCCCACCCACACACAAACACTGACATATTCACACCCCACCCCCTTCACTCGCACACATACACATTGACATATTCACTTTCACCCCACCCACACACAAACACTGACATATTCACTCACCCCACCCACACACAAACACTGACATATTCACTCACCCCCTCCCCTTCACTCGCACACATACACATTGACATATTCACCTCACCCCCTTCACTCCACAGACAAACACTGACATATTCACTCACCCCACCCACACACAAACACTGACATATTCATACTACCTCAACCCTTCACATCCACACACACACATTGACATATTCACTACCCCACCCCTTCACTCTCACACACATACACATTGACATATTCACCCACCCCCACCCACACACACACACTGACATATTCACTCACCCCACCTTCACTCGCACACATACACATTGACATATTCACTCACCCCACCCCTTCACTCTCACACACATACACATTGACATATTCACCCACCCACCCACACACACACACTGACATATTCACTCACCCCACCCTTCACTCCACACATACACATTCACATATTCACTCACCCCACCCACACACACACATTTGACATATTCACTCACCCCACCCCTTCACTCACACATACATACTGACATATTCACTCACCCCACCCCTTCACTTCACACATACATACTGACATATTCACTCACCCCACCCCTTCACTCTCACACATACATACTGACATATTCACTCACCCCACCCTTCACCTCACACATACATACTGACATATTCACTCACCCCACCCCTTCACATACTGACATACACATACTGACATATTCACTCACCCCACCCCTTCATTCTTCACACACACACATACTGACATATTCACTCACCCCACCCCTTCACTTCTCACACACACATTGACATATTCACTCACCCCACCCCTTCACTCTCACACACACATACTGACATATTCACTCACCCCATCCCCTTCACCACACACACACACATTGACATATTCACTCACCCCACCCCTTCATACAATACACATTGACATATTCACTCACTTCACCCACACAAACACTGACATATTCACTCACCCCCACCCCTTCACTCACACACACATACTGACATATTCACACCCATTCACCCACACACATACACTGAAATATTCACTCACCCCCACCCCTTCACTTGCACACACATTGACATATTCACTCTGACACACACTGACATATTCACTCACCCCACCCCTTCACTCGCACACACATACACACACACATTCACTCACAGTCACCCCACCCCACAAACACTTACATTTTCACACCCCACCCACACAAACACTCATATTCACTCACCCCACCCTTCACTTGAACACACATATTGACAGATTCACTCACCCCACCCACACACAAACACTGACATATTCACTCACCCCACCCTTCACAAAAACACTGACATATTCACATACCCCTTCAGTCACACATACACACACACACTGACATATTCACTCACCCCACCCACACACAAACACTTACATATTCACTCACCCCACCCACACACACACACTTGACATATTCACTCACCCCACCCACACACACATACTTACATATTCACTCACCCCACCCACACACACACACTTATGATATATTCCAACCCTTCACTCGCACACATACACACTGACATTTTCACTCACCCCCACCCCTTCACTCGCACACACATACACACACATTGACATATTCATACACACACAAAACACTGACATATTCATCACCCACCCCCTTCACTCGCACATACACATTGACATATTCACACACACAAACACATATTCACTACCCCTACCTTCACACACACATACACATTGACATATTCACTCACCCCACCCACACAAAAACACTGACATATTCACTCACCCCACCCTTTTCACACACACACACATTGACATATTCACTCACACCAACCCTTCACTCACACATACATTGACATATTCACTCACCCCACACCCCTTCACATTCACACATACACACTGACATATTCACTCACCCCACTTCACCACAAACACACTGACATATTCACTCACCCCACCCCTTCACTTCACACATACATACTGACATATTCACTCACCCACCCCTTCACTCACACACATACTGACATATTCACTCACCCTCCCCTTCACTTCACACATACATACTGACATATTCACACCCACCCTTCACCTCACACACACATACTGACATATTCACTCACCCCTCCCCTTCACTCACACACACACATACTGACATATTCACTACCCCACCCCTTCCTCTCACACATACATACTGACATATTCACTCACCCCACCTCTTCACTCTCACACACATACTGACATATTCACTCACCCCACCCTTACCCTCTTCACTTCACACAACATACTGACATATTCACTCACCCACCCCTTCACTCTCACACACACACACTGACATATTCACTCACCCCACACCCTTCACTCTCACACAACACATACTGACATATTCACTCACCCCACCCCTTCATATTGACATATTCACACACAAACACTGACACATATTCACTCACCCCACCCCCTTCACTCTCACACACACATACATTGACATATTCACATCACCCCACTTCCCTTCACACTTACATTTTCACTCACTCCCCCCACACACACAAACACTGACATATTCACTCACCCCACCCCTTCACTCGCACATA
This sequence comes from Oncorhynchus tshawytscha, assembly GCF_018296145.1. Lineage (NCBI taxonomy): Eukaryota > Metazoa > Chordata > Actinopteri > Salmoniformes > Salmonidae > Oncorhynchus > Oncorhynchus tshawytscha. Next base: position 7,039 of record NW_024608020.1, read on the forward strand.
CATATTGACATATTCACTCACCCCACCCACACACAAACACTGACATATTCACTCACCCCACCCCTTCACTCACAAACACACTGACATATTCACTCCCCACCCCTTCACTCCGCACACACACACATTGAAATATTCACTCACCCCACCCACACACACACTTGACATATTCACTTGCACCCCACACACACACATTGACATATTCACTCACCCCACCCACACACACACACACACGCACACACACACATATTCACTCCCCATTCAAACACAAACACTGACTTCACTCGCACACATACACACACACATTGACATATTCAGTCACCCCACTCACACAAACACACTGACATTTTCACTCACCCCACCCACACAAACACTGACATATTCATATTCACGCACCCCACACCTTCACTCGACACACATACATATTCACTGACAGATTCACTCACCCCACCCTTCACATACACAACACACTGACATATTCACTCACCCCACTCTTCACTCTCACACACACATACTGACATATTCACTCACCCCACCTTCCACACACATACACATATTCACTCAACACACACATACTGACATATTCACTCACCCCACCCTTCACTTCACACACACACATATTCACTCACCGTTTTCACCCCTTCACACAAACACATGACATTGACATATTCACTCACCCCACCCACACACACACACTGACATATTCACTCACCCACCCCTTCACTCTCACACACATACTGACATATTCACTCACCCCACCCCTTCACTCACACACACACACACATACTGAATATTCATTCACCCCACTCTTCACACACATACACAACTCACCCCACCCACACACACACACTGACATATTCACTCACCCCACCCTTCACTCTCACACACACACATTGACATATTCACTCATCCTTCACCCACACAACACACTGACATATTCACTCACCCCACCTTCACACACACACACACACTGACATATTACTCCACCCCACCCACACACAAACACTGACATATTCACTATTCACTTCACCCCACCCTTCACACACTGGACACTGACATATTCACTCACCCACACCACACACGTTGAATATTTCACCCCTTACCCCCACACACACACTGACACACCTTACCTTCACACATACACACACTGACATACACAATTCACACCCACACACAAACACTGACATACTTTCACTCACCCCACCAAACTTCATACTTATTTCACCCCTTCACAACACACATACACATTGACATATTCACTCACCCCACCCCTTCACAACACATACACATTGACATATTCACTCACCCCACCCCTTCACACACAAACACTGACATATTCACTCACCCCACCCTTCACACACTGACATGACATATTCACCCCTTCACTCCACATACACATTGACTTCATCACCCCACCCACACACAAACACTGACATATTGACTCACCCCACACCTCACTTCACACACACACACTGACATATTCACTCACTTCCCACCCTTCCTCACACACACACACTGACATATTCACTCACCCCACCCTGACTATTCACTCACACATACACACATTGACATATTCACTCACCCCACCCCCTTCACTACACACACACACACACACATTGACATATTCACTCACCCCACCCACACACACACACTGACATATTCACACCCCTTCACTCACACACATACATACTGACATATTCACTCACCCCACCCCTTCACACACACACATATTGACATATTCACTACTGACATATTCACTCACCCAAACTGACTATTCATACCCCTTCACTCTCACACACACACACACACACTGACATATTCACTCACCCCACCCCTTCTCTCACACACATACACAAACATACTGACATATTCACTCACCCCCCACCCCTTCACTCACTCACACATGACATGTTCACTCACATATTCACACACACTGACATATTCACTCACCACACACTGACCTTCACTCGCACACACACACACATACTGACATATTCACTCACCCCACCCACACACAACACTGACATATTCACTCACCCCACCCCTTCACTCGCACACACACACACTGACATATTCACTCACTCACCCCACCCACACACAGACACTGAAATATTCACTCACCCCACCCCTTCACTTCACTCATACCCACACAAACACTGACATATTCACTCACCCCCTTCACTGCTCGCACACACACATATATTCACTCACCCACACCCTCACCCCCCCCTTCCTTGCACACACACATTGACATATTCATCACACCCACACACACACACTTACATATTCACTCACCCCACCCACACACAAACACTGACATATTCACGCACCCCACCCCTTCACTCGCACACATACATATTGACAGATTCACTCACCCCACCCACACACAGACACTGACATATTCACTCACCCCCACACAAAAACACTGACATATTCACTCACCCCACACCTTCACTCGCACACATACATATTGACAGATTCACTCACCCCACCCACACAAAAACACTGACATATTCACTCACCCCACACCTTCACTCGTACACATACATATTGACAGATTCACTCACCCCACCCACACACAAACACTGACATATTCACTCACCCCACCCACACAAAAACACTGACATATTCACTCACCCCACACCTTCACTCGCACACATACACATTCACATATTCATTGACCCCACCCACACACAAACACTGACATATTCACTCACCCCACCCCCTTCACTCGCACACATACACACACACATTGACATATTCAGTCACCCCACTCACACAGAAACACTTACATATTCACTCACCCCACCCACACACAAACACTGACATATTCACGCACCCCACCCCTTCACTCTCACACATACACACACACATTGACATATTCAGTCACCCCACCCACACACAAACACTTACATATTCACTCACCCCACCCCTTCACTCTCACACATACGCATTGACATATTCAGTCACCCCACCCCTTCACTCTCACACACACACACACACACACACTGACATATTCACTCACCCCACCCCTTCACTCGTACACACACACATTGACATACTCAGTCACCCCACCCACACACAAACACTTACATATTCACTCACCCCACCCACACACAAACACTGACATATTCACTCACCCCACCCACCCACACACACATACACATTGACATATTCACTCACCCCACCCCTTCACTCTCACACATACACATTGACATATTCACTCACCCCACCCACAGACACATACTGACATATTCACTCACCCCACCCACACACAAACACTGACATATTCACTCACCCCACCCACACACAAACACTGACATATTCACTCACCCCACCCACCCACACACACAAACACTGACATATTCACTCACCCCACCCCTTACTCTCACACATACACATTGACATATTCACTCACCCCACCCACACACAAACACTTACATATTCACTCACCCCACCCACACACAAACACTGACATATTCACTCACCCCACCCACCCACACACACAAACACTGACATATTCACTCACCCCACCCCTTTACTTCTCACACATACACATTGACATATTCACTCACCCCACCCCTTCACTCTCACACATACACATTGACATATTCACTCACCCCACCCCACACACGCACAAACACTGACATATTCACTCACCCCACCCCTTCACTATCACACACACATACTGACATATTCACTCACCCCTCTCCCTTCACTCTCACACACACACACACACACACACTGACATATTCACTCACCCCACCCCTTCACTCGCACACATACACATTCACATATTCACTCACCCCACCCACACACAAACACTGACATATTCACTCACCCCACCCCTTCACTCGCACACACACACATTGAAATATTCACTCACTCACCCCACCCACACACAGACACTGAAATATTCACTCACCCCACCCCTTCACTTGCACACACACACATTGACATATTCACTCACCCCACCACACACACACACTTACATATTCACTCACCCCACCCACACACAAACACTGACATATTCACGCACCCCACCCCCTTCACTCGTACACATACATATTGACAGATTCACTCACCCCACCCACACACAGACACTGACATATTCACTCACCCCACCCACACAAAAACACTAACATATTCACTCACCCCACACCTTCACTCGCACACATACATATTGACAGATTCACTCACCCCACCCACACAAAACACTGACATATTCACTCACCCCACACCTTCACTCGTACACATACATATTGACAGATTCACTCACCCCACCCACACACAAACACTGACATATTCACTCACCCCACCCACACAAAAACACTGACATATTCACTCACCCCACACCTTCACTCGCACACATACACATTCACATATTCATTGACCCCACCCACACACAAACACTGACATATTCACTCACCCCACCCCTTCACTCGCACACATACACACACACATTGACATATTCAGTCACCCCACTCACACAGAAACACTTACATATTCACTCACCCCACCCACACACAAACACTGACATATTCACGCACCCCACCCCTTCACTCTCACACATACACACACACATTGACATATTCAGTCACCCCACCCACACACAAACACTTACATATTCACTCACCCCACCCCTTCACTCTCACACATACGCATTGACATATTCAGTCACCCCACCCCTTCACTCACACACACACACACACACACACACTGACATATTCACTCACCCCACCCCTTCACTCGTACACACACACACATTGACATACTCAGTCACCCCACCCACACACAAACACTTACATATTCACTCACCCCACCCACACACAAACACTGACATATTCACTCACCCCACCCACCCACACACACATACACATTGACATATTCACTCACCCCACCCCTTCACTCTCACACATACACATTGACATATTCACTCACCCCACCCACAGACACATACTGACATATTCACTCACCCCACCCCACACAAACACTGACATATTCACTCACCCCACCCACACACAAACACTGACATATTCACTCACCCCACCCACCCACACACACAAACACTGACATATTCACTCACCCCACCCTTTACTCACACATACACATTGACATATTCACTCACCCCACCCACACACAAACACTTACATATTCACTCACCCCACCCACACACAAACACTGACATATTCACTCACCCCACCCACCCACACACACAAACACTGACATATTCACTCACCCCACCCCTTTACTTCTCACACATACACATTGACATATTCACTCACCCCACCCCTTCACTCTCACACATACACATTGACATATTCACTCACCCACCCCCACACACACATACTGACATATTCACTCACCCCACCCCTTCACTATCACACACACATACTGACATATTCACTCACCCGACCCTTCACTCTCACACATAGACATATTCACTCACCCCACCCACCCACACACACACACACTGACATATTCACTCACCCAACCCCTTCACTCTCACACAAACACTGACATATTCACTCACCCCACCCCTTCACTCGCACACATACACATTGACATATTCACTCACCCCACCCACAGACACATACTGACATATTCACTCACCCCACCCCTTCACTCTCACACATAGACATATTCACTTCCCCCCACCCACACACACACACACTGACATATTCACTCACCCCACCCCTTCACTCGCACACATACACATTGACATCTTCACTCACCTCACCCACACACAAACACTGACATATTCACTCACCCCACCCCCTTCACTCGCACACATACACATTGACATCTTCACTCACCCCACCCACAGACACATACTGACATATTGACTCACCCCACCCCTTCACTCTCACACATCCACACACACATTGACATATTCACTCATCCCACCCACACACACACACTGACATATTCACTCACCACACCCTTCACTCGCACACATACACACACACACACACATTGGCATATTCACTCACCCCACCCACACACACACACTGACATATTCATTCACCCCACCCTTCACTCGCACACATACACACACAAACTGACATATTCACTCACCCCACCCCTTCACTATCAGACATACACACACACATTGACATATTCACTCACCCCACCCACACACACATACTGACATATTCACTCACCCCACCCCTTCACTCGCACACATACAAACTGACATATTCACTCACCCCACCCCTTCACTCTCACACACACACATTGACATATTCACTCACCCCACCAACACACACACACTGACATATTCACTCACCCCAAACCTTCACTCGCACACATACACACTGACATATTCACTCACCACACCCCTTCACTCGCACACACACACATTGACATATTCACTCACCCCACCCACAGACACATACTGACATATTCACTCACCCCACCCACACACATACACATTGACATATTCACTCACCCCACCCACACACATACACACTGACATATTCACTCACCCCACCCCCACACACATACACATTGACATATTCACTCACCACACCGACACACAAACACTGACATATTCACTCACCCCACCCCTTCACTCGCACACATACACACACACATTGACATATTCACTCACCCCAACCACACACAAACACTGACATATTCACTCACCCCACCCCTTCACTCGCACACATACACACACACACACACACATTGACATATTCACTCACCACACCCACACACACACACACTGACATATTCACTCACCCCACCCCACACACACACACACACACACACACTGACATATATCCGCTCACCCCACCCCTTCACTCGCACACACATTGACATATTCACTCACCCCTAACCACACACAAACACTGACATTTTCACTCACCACACCCCTTCACTCGCACGCATACACACACACATTGACCTATTCACTCACCCCACCCACACATACACATTGACATATTCACTCACCCCACCCCTTCACTTTCGCACACATACACATTGACATATTCACTCACCCCACCCCTTCACTAGCACACATACAAACTGACATATTCACTCACCCTACCCCCTTCACTCTCACACACACACATTGACATATTCAATCACCCAACCAACACACACACACTGACATATTCACTCACCCCACCCTTCACTCGCACACATACACACTGACATATTCACTCACCACACCCTTCACTCGCACACATACACACACACACACACACACACATATACACACACACATTGACATATTCACTCACCCCCACACACACACACACATTGACATATTCACTCACCCCACCCACACACAAACACTGACATATTCACTCACCCCACCCCTTCAATCGCACACATACACACATACTGACATATTCACTCACCCCACCCTCACTCTCACACATACACACATTGACATATTCACTCACCCCACCCACAGACAAACACTGACATATTCACTCACCCCACCCCTTCACTCGCACACATACACACACACACACACACTGACATATTCACTCACCACACCCCTTCACTCGCACAGATATTGACATATTCACTCACCCCACCCACCCCACACACACACACACACACACACTGACATATACGCTCACCTCCCTTCACTCGCACACACATTGACATATTCACTCACCCCCAACCACACACAAACACTGACAAATTCACTCACCCCACCCCTTCACTCGCACACATACACACACACACACACACACACACACATATACACACACACATTGACATATTCACTCACCCCCACACACACACACACATTGACATATTCACTCACCCCACCCACACACAAACACTGACATATTCACTCACCCCCCCCCTTCAATCGCACACATACACACATACTGACATATTCACTCACCCCAACCCTCACTCTCACACATACACACATTGACATATTCACTCGCACACATACACACACACATTGACATATTGACTCACCCCACCCACACACAAACAATGACATATTCACTCACACCACCTATTCACTCGCACACATACACATTGACATATTCACTCACCCCACACACACACACACACACATACACATTGACATATTCACTCACCCCACACACACACACACACACACACACACACACACACACACACACACACACGACATATTCACTCACCCCACCCACACCCAAACATTGACATATTCACTCACCCCACCTCTTCACTCTCACACATACACACAAACACTGACATATTCACTCACCCCACCCACACACATACACACTGACATATTCACTCACCCCACCCACACACATACACATTGACATATTCACTCACCACACCGACACACAAACACTGACATATTCACTCACCCCACCCCTTCACTCGCACACATACACACACACATTGACATATTCACTCACCCCAACCACACACATACTGACATATTCACTCACCCCACCCCTTCACTCTCGCATGCACAAACATACTGACATATTCACTCACTCACCCCAACCCTTCACTCTCTCACATACACACATACTGATATATTCACTCACCGTACCCCTTCACTCTCACACACACACATACTGACATATTCACTCACCCCACCCCTTCACTCTCACACACACATACTGACATATTCACTCACCCCACCCCTTCACTCTCACACACACACATATACTGACATATTCACTCACCCCACCCATTCACTCTCACACACACACACACACACACACACACACACACACACACACACACACACACACAAATGGATCGTGCCCCCTGGCCCTGTTATTGTTTTTTTAAATATGATTGCTCTGACGGATAGAGTGATGTTCTGAGAGGGGCTGGCGCGAGTGGCAGGCCCCTCTATTGTTCTAAGCCAGTGTGGTGCTGTGTCCATATCTATAGAAACCAAGCCAGACTGGGAAGGCATGCTTTCATCTCAGCAATCGGCTCACAATGGCAATAAGGGGTCAAATCCCTCAACTCACACACACACACACACACACACACACACACACACACACACACACACACACACACACACACACACACACACACACACACACACACACACACACACACAGACACATGGGGTCACACACACAGTCAATTTTCATTTTCATGTGAATCATTTTGCACGAGCAATTTTTCTTAATTTATGATTTGTTAAAAAAGTTTGAAATATCCAATAAATGTCGTTCCACTTCATGATTGTGTCCCACTTGTTGTTGATTCTTCACAAAAAAATACAGTTTTATATCTTTATGTTTGAAGCCTGAAATGTGGCAAAAGGTCGCAAAGTTCAAGGGGGCCGAATACGTTCGCAAGGCACTGTAGGTTTTGAACAACAAGAATCATATTATGCCTGGCTAAAAACATATGTTAGGTTTTGGACAACATGACTGGCGAAAACCAAATTTTAGGTTTTGGACAACATGGGTCCTATTATGCCTGACGAAAACCCGATATTAGGTTTTTGACAACATGGGTCCTCTTATGACTGGCGAAAACCATAATATAGGTTTTGAACAACAGTGATCCTATTATGCCTGTCGAAAACCAGATATTAGGTTTTTGACAACATGTGTTCTATTATGCCTGGTGAAAACCAGATATTAGGTTTTTGACAACATGTGTTCTATTATGCCGTTCGAAAACCAGATATTAGGTTTTTGACAACATGTGTTCTATTATGCCTGGCGAAAACCAGATATTAGGTTTTTGACAACATGTGTTCTATTATGCCTGGTGAAAACCAGATATTAGGTTTTTGACAACATGTATTCTATTATGCCTGGCGAAAACCAGAATATAGGTTTTGAACAACATGGATCCTATTATGCCTGGAGAAAACCATATATTAGGTTTTGGACAACATGACTGGCGAAAACCAAATGTTAGGTTTTGGACAACATGGTCTTATTATGCCTGGCGAAAACCAGATATTAGGTTTTGGACAACATGGGTCCTATTATGCCTGTTGAAAACCAGATATTAGGTTTTGAACAACATGGATCCTATTATGCCTGGCGAAAACCAGATATTAGGTTTTGGAAAACATGGGTCCTCTTATTACTGGCGAAAACCAGATATTAGATTTTGGAAAACATTGTTCCTATTATGCCTGACGAAAACCAGATATTAGGTTTTTGACAACATGGGTTCTATTATGTCTGTCGAAAACCAGATATTAGGTTTTGAACAACATGGATCCTCTTATCCCTGGTGAAAACCATATATTAGGTTTTGGACAACATGGGTTCTATTATGCCTGGCGAAAAACAGATATTAGGTTTTGAACAACATGGATCCTATTATGCCTGGCGAAAAACAGATATTAGGTTTTGGACAACATGGGTCCTATTATGCCTGGCAAAAAACAAATATTAGGTTTTGAACAACATGGATCCTATTATGCCTGGCGAAAACCAGATATTAGGTTTTGGACAACATGGGTCCTATTATGCCTGACGAAAACCAGAAATTAGCTTTTGAACAACATGGATCCTATTATGCCTGGCGAAAACCAGATATGAGATTTTGGACAAAATGGGTCCTATTTTATGCCTGTCGAAAACCAGATATTGGGTTTTGGACAAATGGGTCCTAATATGCCTGGCGAAAACCAGATATTAGGTTTTGAACAACATGGGTTCTAGTATGCCAGGCAAAAACCAGATATTAGGTTTTGAACAACATGGATCCTATTACGCCTGGCGAAAACCAGATATGAGGTTTTGGACAACATGGATCCTATTATGCCTGGCGAAAACCAGATTTGAGGTTTTGGACAACATGGGTCCTATTATGCCTGTCGAAAAACCAGATATGAGGTTTTGGACAACATGGGTTCTATTATGCCAGGCGAAAACCAGATATTAGGTTTTGGACAACATGGGTTCTATTATGCCAGGCGAAAACCAGATATTAGGTTTTGAACAACATGGATCCTATTATGCCTGGCAAAAACCAGATATTAGGTTTTGGACAACATGTGTCCTATTATGCCTGGCGAAAACCAGATATTACGTTTTTGACAACATGGGTTCTATTATGCCTGTCGAAAACCATATATTAGGTTTTGGACAACATGGGTTCTATTATGCCAGGCGAAAACCAGATATTAGGTTTTGAACAACATGGATCCTATTATGCCTGGCGAAAACCAGATATTAGGTTTTGGACGACATGGGTCCTATTATGCCTGGCAAAAACCAAATATTAGGTTTTGGACAACATGGGTCTTCTTATGCCTTGTGAAAACCAGATATTAGGTTTTGAACATAATGGTTCTATTATGCCAGGCGAAAAACAGATATTAGGTTTTGAACAACATGGATCCTCTTATCCCTGGTGAAAACCATATATTAGGTTTTGGACAACATGGGTCCTATTATGCCTGACGAAAACCAGAAATTAGCTTTTGAACAACAAGGTTCGATTATGCCGTTCGAAAACCAAATGTTAGGTTTTGGACAACATGGGTCCTATTATACCTGGCGAAAAACAGATATTAGGTTTTGGACAACATGGGTCCTATTATGCCTGGCGAAAACCAGATATTAGGTTTTGGACAACCTGGGTCCTATTATGCCTGGCGAAAACCAGATATTAGGTTTTGAACAACATGGGTCCTCTTATGCCTCGCAAAAACCAGATATTAGGTTTTGGAAAACTTGGGTCTTAATTATGCCTGGCGAAAACCAGATATTGGGTTTTGGAAAACATTGTTCCTATTATGCCTGACGAAAACCAGATATTAGGTTTTTGACAACATGGGTTCCATTATGCGAGGCGAAAACCAGATATTAGGTTTTGAACAACATGGATCCTATTATGCCTGGCGAAAACCAGATATTAGATTTTGGACAACATGGGTCCTATTATACCTGGCGAAAACCAGATATTTCGTTTTGGACAACATGGGTCCTATTATGCCTTTCGAAAACCAGATATGAGGTTTTGGACAACAGGGATCCTATTATGCCTGTCGAAAAACCAGATATTAGGTTTTGGACAACATGGGTCCTAATATGCCTGGCGAAAACCAGATATTAGGTTTTGGACAACATGGGTTCAATTATGCCTGGCGAAAACCAGATGTGAGGTTTTGGACAACATGGATCCTATTATGCCTGGCGAAAACCAGATATGAGGTTTTGGACAACATGGGTCCTATTAGCACCTGTCGAAAAACCAGATATTAGGTTTTGGACAACATGGGTCCACTTATGACTGGTGAAATCCAGATATTAGGTTTTGGACAACATGGGTCCTATTATGCCTGGCAAAAACCAAATATTAGGTTTTGGACAACAAGGGTCTTCTTATGCCTTGTGAAAACCAGATATTAAGTTTTGAACATAATGGTGCTATTATGCCTGGCGAAAACCAGATTTTAGGTTTTGGACAACATGGGTCTTCTTATAACTGGCGAAAACCAGATATTAGGTTTTGAACAACATGGATCCTATTATGCCTGGCGAAAACCAGATATTAGGTTTTGGACAACATGGGTCCTATTATGCCTGGCAAAAACCAGATATTATGTTTTTGACAACATGGGTTCTATTATGCCTGTCGAAAACCAGATATTAGGTTTTGAACAACATGGATCCTCTTATCCCTGGTGAAAACCATATATTAGGTTTTGGACAACATGGGTCTTCTTATAACTGGCGAAAACCAGATATTAGGTTTTGAACAACATGGATCCTATTATGCCTGGCGAAAACCAGATATTAGGTTTTGGACAACATGGGTCCTATTATGCCTGGCAAAAACCAAATATTAGGTTTTGGACAACATGGGTCTTCTTATGCCTTGTGAAAACCAGATATTAGGTTTTGAACATAATGGTTCTATTATGCCTGGCGAAAACCAGATATTAGGTTTTGAACAACATGGATCCTCTTATCCCTGGTGAAAACCATATATTAGGTTTTGGACAACATGGGTCCTATTATGCCTGACGAAAACCAGAAATTAGCTTTTGAACAACAAGGTTCGATTATGCCGTTCGAAAACCAAATGTTAGGTTTTGGACAACATGGGTCCTATTATGCCTGGCGAAAAACAGATATTAGGTTTTGGACAACATGGGTCCTATTATGCCTGGCGAAAACCAAATATTAGGTTTTGGACAACATGGGTCCTATTATGCCTGGCGAAAACCAGATTTTAGGCTTTGGACAACATGGTTCTATATGCCGGGCGAAAAACAGATATTAGGTTTTAGACAACATGGGTCCTCTTATGCCTGGCGAAAACCAGATTTTAGGCTTTGGACAACATGGTTCTATATGCCTTGCGAAAACCAGATATTAGGTTTTGGAAAACATGGGTCCTATTATGCCTGGCGAAAACCAGATATTAGGTTTTGGACAACATGGGTTCAATTATACCTGGCGAAAACCAGATATTAGGTTTTGGACAACCTGGGTCCTATTATGCCTGGCGAAAACCAGATATTAGGTTTTGAACAACATGGGTCCTCTTATGCCTGGCAAAAACCAGATATTAGGTTTTGGAAAACTTGGGTCTTAATTATGCCTGGCGAAAAACAGATATTGGGTTTTGGAAAACATTGTTCCTATTATGCCTGACGAAAACCAGATATTAGGTTTTTGACAACATGGGTTCCATTATGCGAGGCGAAAACCAGATATTAGGTTTTGAACAACATGGATCCTATTATGCCTGGCGAAAACCAGATATTAGATTTTGGACAACATGGGTCCTTTTATACCTGGCGAAAACCAGATATTTCGTTTTGGACAACATGGGTCCTATTATGCCTTTCGAAAACCAGATATGAGGTTTTGGACAACAGGGATCCTATTATGCCTGTCGAAAAACCAGATATTAGGTTTTGGACAACATGGGTCCTAATATGCCTGGCGAAAACCAGATATTAGGTTTTGGACAACATGGGTTCAATTATGCCTGGCGAAAACCAGATATTAGGTTTTGAACAACATGGGTCCACTTATGACTGGCGAAAACCAGGTATTGGGTTTTGGACAACATGGGTCCTACTATGCCTGGCAAAAACCAAATATTAGGTTTTGGACAACATGGGTCCTCTTATGACTGGCGAAATCCAGATATTAGGTTTTGGACAACATGGGTCCTATTATGCCTGACGAAAACCAGAAATTAGGTTTTGGACAACATGGGTCCTATTATGCCTGGCGAAAACCAGATATTAGGTTTTGGACAACATGTGTCCTATTATGCCTGGCGAAAACCAGATATTAGGTTTTGGACAACATGGGTCCTATTATGCCTGACGAAAACCAGAAATTAGCTTTTGAACAACAAGGTTCGATTATGCCGTTCGAAAACCAAATATTAGGTTTTGGACAACATGGGTCCTATTATGCCTGGCAAAAACCAAATATTAGGTTTTAGACAACATGGGTCTTCTTATGCCTTGTGAAAACCAGATATTAGGTTTTGAACATAATGGTGCTATTATGCCTGGCGAAAACCAGATTTTAGGTTTTGGACAACATGGGTCTTCTTAGAACTGGCGAAAACCAGATATTAGGTTTTGAACAACATGGATCCTATTATGCCTGGCGAAAACCAGATATTAGATTTTGGAAAACATTGTTCCTATTATGCCTGACGAAAACCAGATATTACGTTTTTGACAACATGGGTTCTATTATGCCTGTCGAAAACCAGATATTAGGTTTTGAACAACATGGATCCTCTTATCCCTGGTGAAAACCATATATTAGGTTTTGACAACATGGGTTCTATTATGCCAGGCGAAAAACAGATATTAGGTTTTGAACAACATGGATCCTATTATGCCTGGCGAAAACCAGATATTAGGTTTTGGACAACATGGGTCCTATTATGCCTGGCAAAAACCAAATATTAGGTTTTGGACAACATGGGTCTTCTTATGCCTTGTGAAAACCAGATATTAGGTTTTGAACATAATGGTTCCTATTATGCCTGGCGAAAACCAGATATTAGGTTTTGAACAACATGGATCCTCTTATCCCTGGTGAAAACCATATATTAGGTTTTGGACAACATGGGTCCTATTATGCCTGACGAAAACCAGAAATTAGCTTTTGAACAACAAGGTTCGATTATGCCGTTCGAAAACCAAATGTTAGGTTTTGGACAACATGGGTCCTATTATACCTGGCGAAAAACAGATATTAGGTTTTGGACAACATGGGTCCTATTATACCTGGCGAAAACCAAATATTAGGTTTTGGACAACATGGGTCCTATTATGCCTGGCGAAAACCAGATTTTAGGCTTTGGACAACATGGTTCTATATGCCAGATATTAGGGCGAAAAACAGATATTAGGTTTTAGACAACATGGGTCCTCTTATGCCTTGCGAAAACCAGATATTAGGTTTTGGAAAACATGGGTCCTATTATGCCTGGCGAAAACCAGATATTAGGTTTTGGACAACATGGGTTCAATTATACCTGGCGAAAACCAGATATTAGGTTTCGACAACCTGGGTCCTATTATGCCTGGCGAAAACCAGATATTAGGTTTTGGAAAACTTGGGTCTTAATTATGCCTGGCGAAAACCAGATATTGGGTTTTGGAAAACATTGTTCCTATTATGCCTGACGAAACCAGATATTAGGTTTTTGACAACATGGGTTCCATTATGCGAGGCGAAAACCAGATATTAGGTTTTGAACAACATGGATCCTATTATGCCTGGCGAAAACCAGATATTAGATTTTGGACAACATGGGTCCTTTTATACCTGGCGAAAACCAGATATTTCGTTTTGGACAACATGGGTCCTATTATGCCTTTCGAAAACCAGATATGAGGTTTTGGACAACAGGGATCCTATTATGCCTGTCGAAAAACCAGATATTAGGTTTTGGACAACATGGGTCCTAATATGCCTGGCGAAAACCAGATATTAGGTTTTGGACAACATGGGTTCAATTATGCCTGGCGAAAACCAGATATTAGGTTTTGAACAACATGGGTCCACTTATGACTGGCGAAAACCAGGTATTGGGTTTTGGACAACATGGGTCCTACTATGCCTGGCAAAAACCAAATATTAGGTTTTGGACAACATGGGTCCTCTTATGACTGGCGAAAACCAGATATTAGGTTTTGGACAACATGGGTCCTATTATGCCTGACGAAAACCAGAAATTAGGTTTTGGACAACATGGGTCCTATTATGCCTGGCGAAAACCAGATATTAGGTTTTGGACAACATGGGTCCTATTATGCCTGGCGAAAACCAGATTTTAGGCTTTGGACAACATGGTTCTATATGCCGGGCGAAAAACAGATATTAGGTTTTAGACAACATGGGTCCTCTTATGCCTTGCGAAAACCAGATATTAGGTTTTGGAAAACATGGGTCCTATTATGCCTGGCGAAAACCAGATATTAGGTTTTGGACAACATGGGTTCAATTATACCTGGCGAAAACCAGATATTAGGTTTCGACAACCTGGGTCCTATTATGCCTGGCGAAAACCAGATATTAGGTTTTGGAAAACTTGGGTCTTAATTATGCCTGGCGAAAACCAGATATTGGGTTTTGGAAAACATTGTTCCTATTATGCCTGACGAAAACCAGATATTAGGTTTTTGACAACATGGGTTCCATTATGCGAGGCGAAAACCAGATATTAGGTTTTGAACAACATGGATCCTATTATGCCTGGCGAAAACCAGATATTAGATTTTGGACAACATGGGTCCTTTTATACCTGGCGAAAACCAGATATTTCGTTTTGGACAACATGGGTCCTATTATGCCTTTCGAAAACCAGATATGAGGTTTTGGACAACAGGGATCCTATTATGCCTGTCGAAAAACCAGATATTAGGTTTTGGACAACATGGGTCCTAATATGCCTGGCGAAAACCAGATATTAGGTTTTGGACAACATGGGTTCAATTATGCCTGGCGAAAACCAGATATTAGGTTTTGAACAACATGGGTCCACTTATGACTGGCGAAAACCAGGTATTGGGTTTTGGACAACATGGGTCCTACTATGCCTGGCAAAAACCAAATATTAGGTTTTGGACAACATGGGTCCTCTTATGACTGGCGAAACCAGATATTAGGTTTTGGACAACATGGGTCCTATTATGCCTGACGAAAACCAGAAATTAGGTTTTGGACAACATGGGTCCTATTATGCCTGGCGAAAACCAGATATTAGGTTTTGGACAACATGTGTCCTATTATGCCTGGCGAAAACCAGATATTAGGTTTTGGACAACATGGGTCCTATTATGCCTGACGAAAACCAGAAATTAGCTTTTGAACAACAAGGTTCGATTATGCCGTTCGAAAACCAAATATTAGGTTTTGGACAACATGGGTCCTATTATGCCTGGTGAAAAACAGATATTAGGTTTTGGACAACATGGGTCCTATTATGCCAGGCGAAAACCAGATATTAGGTTTTGAACAACATGGATCCTATTATGCCTGGCGAAAACCAGATATTAGGTTTTGAACATAATGGTTGTATTATGCCTGGCGAAAACCAGATTTGAGGTTTTGGACAACATGGGTCTTCTAACTGGCGAAAACCAAATATTAGGTTTTGAACAACATGGATCCTATCATGCCTGGCGAAAACCAGATATGAGATTTTGGACAAAATGGGTCCTATTATGCCTGTCGAAAACCAGATATTAGGTTTTGGACAACATGGGTCCTAATATGCCTGGCGAAAACCAGATATTAGGTTTTGGACAACATGGGTTCTAGAATGCCAGGCGAAAACCAGATATTACGTTGTTGACAACATGGGTCCTAGTATGCCTGGAAAAACACAGATATTAGGTTTTGGACAACATGGATCCTATTATGCCTGTCGAAAACCAGATATTAGGTTTTGGACAACATGGGTTCTATTATGCCAGGCGAAATCCAGATATTAGGTTTTGGAAAACATTGTTCCTATTATGCCTGACGAAAACCAGATATTAGGTTTTTGACAACATGGGTTCCATTATGCCAGGCGAAAACCAGATATTAGATTTTGGACAACATGGGTCCTATTATACCTGGCGAAAACCAGATATTTCGTTTTGGACAACATGGGTCCTATTATGCCTGTCGAAAACCAGATATTAGGTTTTGAACAACAGGGATCGTATTATGCCTGTCGAAAACCAGATATGAGGTTTAGGACAACATGGATCCTATTATGCCTGGCGAAAACCAGATATTAGGTTTTGGACAACATGGGTCCTATTATGCCTGGAAAAACACAGATATTAGGTTTTGGACAACATGGGTCCTATTATGCCTGGCGAAAACCAGATATGAGGTTTAGGACAACATGGATCCTATTATGCCTGGCGAAAACCAGATATTAGGTTTTGGACAACATGGGTCCTATTATGCCTGGAAAAACACAGATATTAGGTTTTGGACAACATGGGTCCTATTATGCCTGGCGAAAACCAGATATTAGGTTTTGGAAAACATTGGTCCTATTATGCCAGGCGAAAACCAGATATTAGGTTTTGAACAACATGGATCCTATTATGCCTGGCGAAAACCAGATATTAGATTTTGGAAAACATTGTTCCTATTATGCCTGACGAAAACCAGATATTACGTTTTTGACAACATGGGTTCTATTATGCCTGTCGAAAACCAGATATTAGGTTTTGAACAACATGGATCCTCTTATCCCTGGTGAAAACCATATATTAGGTTTTGGACAACATGGGTTCTATTATGCCAGGCGAAAAACAGATATTAGGTTTTGAACAACATGGATCCTATTATGCCTGGCGAAAACCAGATATTAGGTTTTGGACAACATGGGTCCTATTATGCCTGGCAAAAACCAAATATTAGGTTTTGGACAACATGGGTCTTCTTATGCCTTGTGAAAACCAGATATTAGGTTTTGAACATAATGGTTCCTATTATGCCTGGCGAAAACCAGATATTAGGTTTTGAACAACATGGATCCTCTTATCCCTGGTGAAAACCATATATTAGGTTTTGGACAACATGGGTCCTATTATGCCTGACGAAAACCAGAAATTAGCTTTTGAACAACAAGGTTCGATTATGCCGTTCGAAAACCAAATGTTAGGTTTTGGACAACATGGGTCCTATTATGCCTGGCGAAAAACAGATATTAGGTTTTGGACAACATGGGTCCTATTATGCCTGGCGAAAACCAAATATTAGGTTTTGGACAACATGGGTCCTATTATGCCTGGCGAAAACCAGATTTTAGGCTTTGGACAACATGGTTCTATATGCCGGGCGAAAAACAGATATTAGGTTTTAGACAACATGGGTCCTATTATGCCTGTCGAAAACCAGATATTAGGTTTTGGAAAACATGGGTCCTATTATGCCTGGCGAAAACCAGATATTAGGTTTTGGACAACATGGGTTCAATTATACCTGGCGAAAACCAGATATTAGGTTTCGACAACCTGGGTCCTATTATGCCTGGCGAAAACCAGATATTAGGTTTTGGAAAACTTGGGTCTTAATTATGCCTGGCGAAAACCAGATATTGGGTTTTGGAAAACATTGTTCCTATTATGCCTGACGAAAACCAGATATTAGGTTTTTGACAACATGGGTTCCATTATGCGAGGCGAAAACCAGATATTAGGTTTTGAACAACATGGATCCTATTATGCCTGGCGAAAACCAGATATTAGATTTTGGACAACATGGGTCCTTTTATACCTGGCGAAAACCAGATATTTCGTTTTGGACAACATGGGTCCTATTATGCCTTTCGAAAACCAGATATGAGGTTTTGGACAACAGGGATCCTATTATGCCTGTCGAAAAACCAGATATTAGGTTTTGGACAACATGGGTCCTAATATGCCTGGCGAAAACCAGATATTAGGTTTTGGACAACATGGGTTCAATTATGCCTGGCGAAAACCAGATATTAGGTTTTGAACAACATGGGTCCACTTATGACTGGCGAAAACCAGGTATTGGGTTTTGGACAACATGGGTCCTACTATGCCTGGCAAAAACCAAATATTAGGTTTTGGACAACATGGGTCCTCTTATGACTGGCGAAATCCAGATATTAGGTTTTGGACAACATGGGTCCTATTATGCCTGACGAAAACCAGAAATTAGGTTTTGGACAACATGGGTCCTATTATGCCTGGCGAAAACCAGATATTAGGTTTTGGACAACATGGGTCCTATTATGCCTGGCGAAAACCAGATTTTAGGCTTTGGACAACATGGTTCTATATGCCGGGCGAAAAACAGATATTAGGTTTTAGACAACATGGGTCCTCTTATGCCTTGCGAAAACCAGATATTAGGTTTTGGAAAACATGGGTCCTATTATGCCTGGCGAAAACCAGATATTAGGTTTTGGACAACATGGGTTCAATTATACCTGGCGAAAACCAGATATTAGGTTTCGACAACCTGGGTCCTATTATGCCTGGCGAAAACCAGATATTAGGTTTTGGAAAACTTGGGTCTTAATTATGCCTGGCGAAAACCAGATATTGGGTTTTGGAAAACATTGTTCCTATTATGCCTGACGAAAACCAGATATTAGGTTTTTGACAACATGGGTTCCATTATGCGAGGCGAAAACCAGATATTAGGTTTTGAACAACATGGATCCTATTATGCCTGGCGAAAACCAGATATTAGATTTTGGACAACATGGGTCCTTTTATACCTGGCGAAAACCAGATATTTCGTTTTGGACAACATGGGTCCTATTATGCCTTTCGAAAACCAGATATGAGGTTTTGGACAACAGGGATCCTATTATGCCTGTCGAAAAACCAGATATTAGGTTTTGGACAACATGGGTCCTAATATGCCTGGCGAAAACCAGATATTAGGTTTTGGACAACATGGGTTCAATTATGCCTGGCGAAAACCAGATATTAGGTTTTGAACAACATGGGTCCACTTATGACTGGCGAAAACCAGGTATTGGGTTTTGGACAACATGGGTCCTACTATGCCTGGCAAAAACCAAATATTAGGTTTTGGACAACATGGGTCCTCTTATGACTGGCGAAATCCAGATATTAGGTTTTGGACAACATGGGTCCTATTATGCCTGACGAAAACCAGAAATTAGGTTTTGGACAACATGGGTCCTATTATGCCTGGCGAAAACCAGATATTAGGTTTTGGACAACATGTGTCCTATTATGCCTGGCGAAAACCAGATATTAGGTTTTGGACAACATGGGTCCTATTATGCCTGACGAAAACCAGAAATTAGCTTTTGAACAACAAGGTTCGATTATGCCGTTCGAAAACCAAATATTAGGTTTTGGACAACATGGGTCCTATTATGCCTGGTGAAAAACAGATATTAGGTTTTGGACAACATGGGTCCTATTATGCCAGGCGAAAACCAGATATTAGGTTTTGAACAACATGGATCCTATTATGCCTGGCGAAAACCAGATATTAGGTTTTGAACATAATGGTTGTATTATGCCTGGCGAAAACCAGATTTGAGGTTTTGGACAACATGGGTCTTCTAACTGGCGAAAACCAAATATTAGGTTTTGAACAACATGGATCCTATCATGCCTGGCGAAAACCAGATATGAGATTTTGGACAAAATGGGTCCTATTATGCCTGTCGAAAACCAGATATTAGGTTTTGGACAACATGGGTCCTAATATGCCTGGCGAAAACCAGATATTAGGTTTTGGACAACATGGGTTCTAGAATGCCAGGCGAAAACCAGATATTACGTTGTTGACAACATGGGTCCTAGTATGCCTGGAAAAACACAGATATTAGGTTTTGGACAACATGGATCCTATTATGCCTGTCGAAAACCAGATATTAGGTTTTGGACAACATGGGTTCTATTATGCCAGGCGAAATCCAGATATTAGGTTTTGGAAAACATTGTTCCTATTATGCCTGACGACAACCAGATATTAGGTTTTTGACAACATGGGTTCCATTATGCCAGGCGAAAACCAGATATTAGATTTTGGACAACATGGGTCCTATTATACCTGGCGAAAACCAGATATTTCGTTTTGGACAACATGGGTCCTATTATGCCTGTCGAAAACCAGATATTGGGTTTTGAACAACAGGGATCGTATTATGCCTGTCGAAAACCAGATATGAGGTTTAGGACAACATGGATCCTATTATGCCTGGCGAAAACCAGATATTAGGTTTTGGACAACATGGGTCCTATTATGCCTGGAAAAACACAGATATTAGGTTTTGGACAACATGGGTCCTATTATGCCTGGCGAAAACCAGATATGAGGTTTAGGACAACATGGATCCTATTATGCCTGGCGAAAACCAGATATTAGGTTTTGGACAACATGGGTCCTATTATGCCTGAAAAACACAGATATTAGGTTTTGGACAACATGGGTCCTATTATGCCTGGCGAAAACCAGATATTAGGTTTTGGAAAACATTGGTCCTATTATGCCAGGCGAAAACCAGATATTAGGTTTTGAACAACATGGATCCTATTATGCCAGGCGAAAACCAGATATTAGGTTTTGAACAACATGGATCCTATTATGCCTGGCGAAAACCAGATATTAGGTTTTGAACATAATGGTTGTATTATGCCTGGCGAAAACCAGATTTGAGGTTTTGGACAACATTGGTCTTCTAACTGGCGAAAACCAAATATTAGGTTTTGAACAACATGGATCCTATTATGCCTGGCGAAAACCAGATATGAGATTTTGGACAAAATGTGTCCTATTATGCCTGGCGAAAACCAGATATTAGGTTTTGGACAACATGGGTCCTATTATGCCTGACGAAAACCAGAAATTAGCTTTTGAACAACAAGGTTCGATTATGCCGTTCGAAAACCAAATATTAGGTTTTGGACAACATGGGTCCTATTATGCCTGGTGAAAAACAGATATTAGGTTTTGGACAACATGGGTCCTATTATGCCAGGCGAAAACCAGATATTAGGTTTTGAACAACATGGATCCTATTATGCCTGGCGAAAACCAGATATTAGGTTTTGAACATAATGGTTGTATTATGCCTGGCGAAAACCAGATTTGAGGTTTTGGACAACATGGGTCTTCTAACTGGCGAAAACCAAATATTAGGTTTTGAACAACATGGATCCTATCATGCCTGGCGAAAACCAGATATGAGATTTTGGACAAAATGGGTCCTATTATGCCTGTCGAAAACCAGATATTAGGTTTTGGACAACATGGGTCCTAATATGCCTGGCGAAAACCAGATATTAGGTTTTGGACAACATGGGTTCTAGTATGCCAGGCGAAAACCAGATATTACGTTGTTGACAACATGGGTCCTAGTATGCCTGGAAAAACACAGATATTAGGTTTTGGACAACATGTATCCTATTATGCCTGTCGAAAACCAGATATTAGGTTTTGGACAACATGGGTTCTATTATGCCAGGCGAAATCCAGATATTAGGTTTTGGAAAACATTGTTCCTATTATGCCTGACGAAAACCAGATATTAGGTTTTTGACAACATGGGTTCCATTATGCCAGGCGAAAACCAGATATTAGATTTTGGACAACATGGGTCCTATTATACCTGGCGAAAACCAGATATTTCGTTTTGGACAACATGGGTCCTATTATGCCTGTCGAAAACCAGATATTAGGTTTTGAACAACAGGGATCGTATTATGCCTGTCGAAAACCAGATATGAGGTTTAGGACAACATGGATCCTATTATGCCTGGCGAAAACCAGATATTAGGTTTTGGACAACATGGGTCCTATTATGCCTGGAAAAACACAGATATTAGGTTTTGGACAACATGGGTCCTATTATGCCTGGCGAAAACCAGATATGAGGTTTAGGACAACATGGATCCTATTATGCCTGGCGAAAACCAGATATTAGGTTTTGGACAACATGGGTCCTATTATGCCTGGAAAAACACAGATATTAGGTTTTGGACAACATGGGTCCTATTATGCCTGGCGAAAACCAGATATTAGGTTTTGGAAAACATTGGTCCTATTATGCCAGGCGAAAACCAGATATTAGGTTTTGAACAACATGGATCCTATTATGCCAGGCGAAAACCAGATATTAGGTTTTGAACAACATGGATCCTATTATGCCTGGCGAAAACCAGATATTAGGTTTTGAACATAATGGTTGTATTATGCCTGGCGAAAACCAGATTTGAGGTTTTGGACAACATGGGTCTTCTAACTGGCGAAAACCAAATATTAGGTTTTGAACAACATGGATCCTATTATGCCTGGCGAAAACCAGATATGAGATTTTGGACAAAATGGGTCCTATTATGCCTGTCGAAAAGCAGATATTAGGTTTTGGACAACATGGGTCCTAATATGCCAGGCGAAAACCAAATATTAGGTTTTGAACAACATGGGTCCTAGTATGCCTGGAAAAACACAGATATTAGGTTTTGGACAACATGGATCCTATTATGCCTGTCGAAAACCAGATATTAGGTTTTGGACAACATGGGTTCTATTATGCCAGGCGAAATCCAGATATTAGGTTTTGGAAAACATTGTTCCTATTATGCCTGACGAAAACCAGATATTAGGTTTTTGACAACATGGGTTCCATTATGCCAGGCGAAAACCAGATATTAGATTTTGGACAACATGGGTCCTATTATACCTGGCGAAAATCAGATATTTCGTTTTGGACAACATGGGTCCTATTATGCCTGTCGAAAACCAGATATTGGGTTTTGAACAACAGGGATCGTATTATGCCTGTCGAAAACCAGATATGAGGTTTAGGACAACATGGATCCTATTATGCCTGGCGAAAACCAGATATGAGGTTTTGGACAACATGGGTCCTATTAGCGCCTGTCGAAAAACCAGATATTAGATTTTGGACAACATGGGTCCTAATATGCCTGGCGAAAACCAGATATTAGGTTTTGGACAACATGGGTCCTATTATGCCTGGAAAAACACAGATATTAGGTTTTGGAAAACATGGGTCCTATTATGCCTGGCGAAAACCAAATATTAGCTTTTGAACAACATGGTTTTATTCTGCCGTTCGAAAAACCAGATATTAGGTTTTGGACAACATGGGTCCTAATATGCCTGGAGAAAACCAGATATTAGGTTTTGGACAACATGGTTTCTATTATGCCAGGCGAAAACCAGATATTAGGTTTTGAACAACATGGATCCTATTATGCCTGGCGAAAACCAGATATTAGGTTTTGAACAACATGGATCCTATTATGCCTGGCGAAAACCAGATATGAGATTTTGGACAAAATGGGTCCTATTATGCCTGTCGAAAACCAGATATTGGGTTTTGGACAAATGGGTCCTCTTATGACTGCCGAAAACCAGATATTAGGTTTTGGACAACATGGGTCCTATTATGCCTTGCGAAAACCAAATATTAGCTTTTGAACAACATGGTTCTATTATGCCGTTCGAAAAACAGATGTTAGGTTTTGGACAACATGGGTCCTATTATGCCTGGAAAAACAAGATATGAGGTTTTGGACAACATGGATCCTATTATGCCTGGCGAAAACCAGATATCAGGTTTTGGACAACATGGGTCCTATTATGCCTGTCGAAAAACCAGATATTAGGTTTTGGACAACATGGGTTCTATTATGCCAGGCGAAAACCAGATATTAGGTTTTGGACAACATGGGTTCTAATATGCCAGGCGAAAACCAGATATTAGGTTTTGAACAACATGGATCCTATTATGCATGGCAAAAACCAGACGTTAGGTTTTGGACAACATGGGTCCACTTATGACTGGCGAAAACCAGGTATTAGGTTTTGGACAACATGGGTCCTACTATGCCTGGCGAAAACCAAATATTAGGTTTTGGACAACATGGGTCCTCTTATGACTGGCGAAATCCAGATATTAGGTTTTTGACAACATGGGTTCCATTATGCCAGGCGAAAACCAGATATTAGATTTTGGACAACATGGGTCCTATTATACCTGGCGAAAATCAGATATTAGGTTTTGAACAACATGGATCCTATTATGCCAGGCGAAAACCAGATATTAGGTTTTGAACAACATGGATCCTATTATGCCTGGCGAAAACCAGATATTAGGTTTTGAACATAATGGTTGTATTATGCCTGGCGAAAACCAGATTTGAGGTTTTGGACAACATGGGTCTTCTAACTGGCGAAAACCAAATATTAGGTTTTGAACAACATGGATCCTATTATGCCTGGCGAAAACCAGATATGAGATTTTGGACAAAATGGGTCCTATTATGCCTGTCGAAAAGCAGATATTAGGTTTTGGACAACATGGGTCCTAATATGCCTCGCGAAAACCAAATATTAGGTTTTGAACAACATGGGTCCTAGTATGCCTGGAAAAACACAGATATTAGGTTTTGGACAACATGGATCCTATTATGCCTGTCGAAAACCAGATATTAGGTTTTGGACAACATGGGTTCTATTATGCCAGGCGAAATCCAGATATTAGGTTTTGGAAAACATTGTTCCTATTATGCCTGACGAAAACCAGATATTAGGTTTTTGACAACATGGGTTCCATTATGCCAGGCGAAAACCAGATATTAGATTTTGGACAACATGGGTCCTATTATACCTGGCGAAAATCAGATATTTCGTTTTGGACAACATGGGTCCTATTATGCCTGTCGAAAACCAGATATTGGGTTTTGAACAACAGGGATCGTATTATGCCTGTCGAAAACCAGATATGAGGTTTAGGACAACATGGATCCTATTATGCCTGGCGAAAACCAGATATGAGGTTTTGGACAACATGGGTCCTATTAGCGCCTGTCGAAAAACCAGATATTAGATTTTGGACAACATGGGTCCTAATATGCCTGGCGAAAACCAGATATTAGGTTTTGGACAACATGGGTCCTATTATGCCTGGAAAAACACAGATATTAGGTTTTGGAAAACATGGGTCCTATTATGCCTGGCGAAAACCAAATATTAGCTTTTTGAACAACATGGTTTTATTCTGCCGTTCGAAAAACCAGATATTAGGTTTTGGACAACATGGGTCCTAATATGCCTGGAGAAAACCAGATATTAGGTTTTGGACAACATGGTTTCTATTATGCCAGGCGAAAACCAGATATTAGGTTTTGAACAACATGGATCATATTATGCCTGGCGAAAACCAGATATTAGGTTTTGAACAACATGGATCCTATTATGCCTGGCGAAAACCAGATATGAGATTTTGGACAAAATGGGTCCTATTATGCCTGTCGAAAACCAGATATTGGGTTTTGGACAAATGGGTCCTCTTATGACTGCCGAAAACCAGATATTAGGTTTTGGACAACATGGGTCCTATTATGCCTTGCGAAAACCAAATATTAGCTTTTGAACAACATGGTTCTATTATGCCGTTCGAAAAACAGATATTAGGTTTTGGACAACATGGGTCCTATTATGCCTGGCGAAAACAAGATATGAGGTTTTGGACAACATGGATCCTATTATGCCTGGCGAAAACCAGATATCAGGTTTTGGACAACATGGGTCCTATTATGCCTGTCGAAAACCAGATATTAGGTTTTGGACAACATGGGTTCTATTATGCCAGGCGAAAACCAGATATTAGGTTTTGGACAACATGGGTTCTAATATGCCAGGCGAAAACCAGATATTAGGTTTTGAACAACATGGATCCTATTATGCATGGCAAAAACCAGACGTTAGGTTTTGGACAACATGGGTCCACTTATGACTGGCGAAAACCAGGTATTAGGTTTTGGACAACATGGGTCCTACTATGCCTGGCGAAAACCAAATATTAGGTTTTGGACAACATGGGTCCTCTTATGACTGGCGAAATCCAGATATTAGGTTTTTGACAACATGGGTTCCATTATGCCAGGCGAAAACCAGATATTAGATTTTGGACAACATGGGTCCTATTATACCTGGCGAAAATCAGATATTTCGTTTTGGACAACATGGGTCCTATTATGCCTGTCGAAAACCAGATATTGGGTTTTGAACAACAGGGGTATTATGCCTGTTGAAAACCAGATATGAGGTTTAGGACAACATGGATCCTATTATGCCTGGCGAAAACCAGATATGAGGTTTTGGACAACATGGGTCCTATTAGCGCCTGTCGAAAAACCAGATATTAGGTTTTGGACAACATGGGTCCTAATATGCCTGGCGAAAACCAGATATTAGGTTTTGGACAACATGGGTCCTATTATGCCTGGAAAAACACAGATATTAGGTTTTGGAAAACATGGGTCCTATTATGCCTGGCGAAAACCAAATATTAGCTTTTGAACAACATGGTTTTATTCTGCCGTTCGAAAAACCAGATATTAGGTTTTGGACAACATGGGTCCTAATATGCCTGGAGAAAACCAGATATTAGGTTTTGGACAACATGGGTCCTATTATGCCTTGCGAAAACCAAATATTAGCTTTTGAACAACATGGTTCTATTATGCCGTTCGAAAAACAGATATTAGGTTTTGGACAACATGGGTCCTATTATGCCTGGCGAAAACAAGATATGAGGTTTTGGACAACATGGATCCTATTATGCCTGGCGAAAACCAGATATCAGGTTTTGGACAACATGGGTCCTATTATGCCTGTCGAAAAACCAGATATTAGGTTTTGGACAACATGGGTTCTATTATGCCAGGCGAAAACCAGATATTAGGTTTTGGACAACATGGGTTCTAATATGCCAGGCGAAAACCAGATATTAGGTTTTGAACAACATGGATCCTATTATGCATGGCAAAAACCAGATGTTAGGTTTTGGACAACATGGGTCCACTTATGACTGGCGAAAACGAGGTATTAGGTTTTGGACAACATGGGTCCTACTATGCCTGGCGAAAACCAAATATTAGGTTTTGGACAACATGGGTCCTCTTATGACTGGCGAAAACCAGATATTAGGTTTTGGACAACATGTGTCCTATTATGCCTGGCGAAAACCAGATATTAGGTTTTGGACAACATGGGTCCTATTATGCCTGACGAAAACCAGAAATTAGCTTTTGAACAACAAGGTTCGATTATGCCGTTCGAAAACCAAATATTAGGTTTTGGACAACATGGGTCCTATTATGCCTGGCGAAAAACAGATATTAGGTTTTGGACAACATGGGTCCTATTATGCCTGGCCAAAACCAGATATTAGGTTTTGGACAACATGGGTCCTATTATGCCTGACGAAAACCACAAATTAGCTTTTGAACAACAAGGTTCGATTATGCCGTTCGATAACCAAATATTAGGTTTTGGACAACATGGGTCCTATTATGCCTGGCGAAAAACAGATATTAGGTTTTGGACAACATGGGTCCTATTATGCCTGGCGAAAACCAGATATTAGATTTTGTAAAACATTGGTCCTATTATGCCTGGCGAAAACCAGATATTAGGTTTTGAACAACATGGATCCTATTATGCCTGGCGAAAACCAGATATTAGGTTTTGAACAACATGGATCCTATTATGCCTGGCGAAAAACCAGATATTAGGTTTTGAACATAATGGTTGTATTATGCCTGGCGAAAACCAGATTTGAGGTTTTGGACAACATGGGTCTTCTATCTGGCGAAAACCAAATATTAGGTTTTGAACAACATGGATCCTATTATGCCTGTCGAAAACCAGATATTAGGTTTTGGACAACATGGGTTCTATTATGCCAGGCGAAATCCAGATATTAGGTTTTGGAAAACATTGTTCCTATTATGCCTGACGAAAACCAGATATTAGGTTTTTGACAACATGGGTTCCATTATGCCAGGCGAAAACCAGATATTAGATTTTGGACAACATGGGTCCTATTATACCTGGCGAAAATCAGATATTTCGTTTTGGACAACATGGGTCCTATTATGCCTGTCGAAAACCAGATATTGGGTTTTGAACAACAGGGATCGTATTATGCCTGTCGAAAACCAGATATGAGGTTTAGGACAACATGGATCCTATTATGCCTGGCGAAAACCAGATATGAGGTTTTGGACAACATGGGTCCTATTAGCGCCTGTCGAAAAACCAGATATTAGATTTTTGGACAACATGGGTCCTAATATGCCTGGCGAAAACCAGATATTAGGTTTTGGACAACATGGGTCCTATTATGCCTGGAAAAACACAGATATTAGGTTTTGGAAAACATGGGTCCTATTATGCCTGGCGAAAACCAAATATTAGCTTTTGAACAACATGGTTTTATTCTGCCGTTCGAAAAACCAGATATTAGGTTTTGGACAACATGGGTCCTAATATGCCTGGAGAAAACCAGATATTAGGTTTTGAACATAATGGTTCTATTATGCCAGGCGAAAAACAGATATTAGGTTTTGAACAACATGGATCCTATTATGCCTGGCGAAAACCAGATATTAGGTTTTGAACAACATGGATCCTATTATGCCTGGCGAAAACCAGATATGAGATTTTGGACAAAATGGGTCCTATTATGCCTGTCGAAAACCAGATATTGGGTTTTGGACAAATGGGTCCTCTTATGACTGCCGAAAACCAGATATTAGGTTTTGGACAACATGGGTCCTATTATGCCTGGCGAAAACCAAATATTAGCTTTTGAACAACATGGTTCTATTATGCCGTTCGAAAAACAGATATTAGGTTTTGGACAACATGGGTCCTATTATGCCTGGCGAAAACAAGATATGAGGTTTTGGACAACATGGATCCTATTATGCCTGGCGAAAACCAGATATCAGGTTTTGGACAACATGGGTCCTATTATGCCTGTCGAAAAACCAAATATTAGGTTTTGGACAACATGGGTTCTATTATGCCAGGCGAAAACCAGATATTAGGTTTTGGACAACATGGGTTCTAATATGCCAGGCTTAAAACCAGATATTAGGTTTTGAACAACATGGATCCTATTATGCATGGCAAAAACCAGACGTTAGGTTTTGACAACATGGGTCCACTTATGACTGGCGAAAACCAGGTATTAGGTTTTGGACAACATGGGTCCTACTATGCCTGGCGAAAAACCAAATATTAGGTTTTGGACAACATGGGTCCTCTTATGACTGGCGAAATCCAGATATTAGGTTTTTTGACAACATGGGTTCCATTATGCCAGGCAAAAACCAGATATTAGATTTTGGACAACATGGGTCCTATTATACCTGGCGAAAATCAGATATTTCGCTTTGGACAACATGGGTCCTATTATGCCTGTCGAAAACCAGATATTGGGTTTTGAACAACAGGGATCGATTATGCCTGTTGAAAACCAGATATGAGGTTTAGGACAACATGGATCCTATTATGCCTGGCTTAAAACCAGATATGAGGTTTTGGACAACATGGGTCCTATTAGCGCCTGTCGAAAAACCAGATATTAGGTTTTGGACAACATGGGTCCTAATATGCCTGGCGAAAACCAGATATTAGGTTTTGGACAACATGGGTCCTATTATGCCTGGAAAAACACAGATATTAGGTTTTGGAAAACATGGGTCCTATTATGCCTGGCGAAAACCAAATATTAGCTTTTGAACAACATGGTTTTATTCTGCCGTTCGAAAAACCAGATATTAGGTTTTGGACAACATGGGTCCTAATATGCCTGGAGAAAACCAGATATTAGGTTTTGGACAACATGGGTCCTATTATGCCCTTGCGAAAACCAAATATTAGCTTTTGAACAACATGGTTCTATTATGCCGTTCGAAAAACAGATATTAGGTTTTGGACAACATGGTCCTATTATGCCTGGCGAAAAACAAGATATGAGGTTTTGGACAACATGGATCCTATTATGCCTGGCGAAAACCAGATATCAGGTTTTGGACAACATGGGTCCTATTATGCCTGTCGAAAAACCAGATATTAGGTTTTGGACAACATGGGTTCTATTATGCCAGGCGAAAACCAGATATTAGGTTTTGGACAACATGGGTTCTAATATGCCAGGCGAAAACCAGATATTAGGTTTTGAACAACATGGATCCTATTATGCATGGCAAAAACCAGATGTTAGGTTTTGGACAACATGGGTCCACTTATGACTGGCGAAAACCAGGTATTAGGTTTTGGACAACATGGGTCCTACTATGCCTGGCTTAAAACCAAATATTAGGTTTTGGACAACATGGGTCCTCTTATGACTGGCGAAATCCAGATATTAGGTTTTGGACAACATGTGTCCTATTATGCCTGGCGAAAACCAGATATTAGGTTTTGGACAACATGGGTCCTATTATGCCTGACGAAAACCAGAAATTAGCTTTTGAACAACAAGGTTCGATTATGCCGTTCGAAAACCAAATATTAGGTTTTGGACAACATGGGTCCTATTATGCCTGGCGAAAAACAGATATTAGGTTTTGGACAACATGGGTCCTATTATGCCTGGCCAAAACCAGATATTAGGTTTTGGACAACATGGGTCCTATTATGCCTGACGAAAACCACAAATTAGCTTTTGAACAACAAGGTTCGATTATGCCGTTCGATAACCAAATATTAGGTTTTGGACAACATGGGTCCTATTATGCCTGGCGAAAAACAGATATTAGGTTTTGGATAACATTGGTCCTATTATGCCTGGCGAAAACCAGATATTAGGTTTTGGAAAACATTGGTCCTATTATGCCTGGCGAAAACCAGATATTAGGTTTTGAACAACATGGATCCTATTATGCCAGGCGAAAACCAGATATTAGGTTTTGAACAACATGGATCCTATTATGCCTGGCGAAAACCAGATATTAGGTTTTGAACATAATGGTTGTATTATGCCTGGCGAAAACCAGATTTGAGGTTTTGGACAACATGGGTCTTCTATCTGGCGAAAACCAAATATTAGGTTTTGAACAACATGGATCCTATTATGCCTGGCGAAAACCAGATATGAGATTTTGGACAAAATGGGTCCTATTATGCCTGTCGAAAACCAGATATTAGGTTTTGGACAACATGGGTCCTAATATGCCTGGCGAAAACCAGATATTAGGTTTTGGACAACATGGGTTCTAGTATGCCAGGCGAAAACCAGATATTACGTTGTTGACAACATGGGTCCTAGTATGCCTGGAAAAACACAGATATTAGGTTTTGGACAACATGGATCCTATTATGCCTGTCGAAAATCAGATATTAGGTTTTGGACCACATGGATCTATTATGCCAGGCGAAATCCAGATATTAGGTTTTGGAAAACATTGTTCCTATTATGCCTGACGAAAACCAGATATTAGGTTTTTGACAACATGGGTTCCATTATGCCAGGCGAAAACCAGATATGAGGTTTAGGACAACATGGATCCTATTATGCCTGGCGAAAACCAGATATTAGGTTTTGGACAACATGGGTCCTATTATGCCTGGAAAAACACAGATATTAGGTTTTGGACAACATGGGTCCTATTATGCCTGGCGAAAACCAAATATTAGCTTTTGAACAACATGGTTCTATTCTGCCGTTCGAAAAACAGATATTAGGTTTTAGACAACATGGGTCTTATTATGACTGGCGAAAACCAGATATTAGGTTTTGGAAAACATTGGTCCTATTATGCCAGGCGAAAACCAGATATTAGGTTTTGAACAACATGGATCCTATTATGCCTGGCGAAAACCAGATATTAGGTTTTGAACATAATGGTTGTATTATGCCTGGCGAAAACCAGATTTGAGGTTTTGGACAACATGGGTCTTCTAACTGGCGAAAACCAAATATTAGGTTTTGAACAACATGGATCCTATTATGCCTGGCGAAAACCAGATGTGAGGTTTTGGACAACATGGATCCTATTATGCCTGTCGAAAACCAGATATTAGGTTTTGGACAACATGGGTCCTAATATGCCTGGCGAAAACCAGATATTAGGTTTTGGACAACATGGGTTCTAGTATGCCAGGCGAAAACCAGATATTACGTTGTTGACAACATGGGTCCTATTATGCCTGGAAAAACACAGATATTAGGTTTTGGACAACATGGATCCTATTATGCCTGTCGAAAACCAGATATTAGGTTTTGGACAACATGGGTTCTATTATGCCAGGCGAAATCCAGATATTAGGTTTTGGAAAACATTGTTCCTATTATGCCTGACGAAAACCAGATATTAGATTTTGGACAACATGGGTCCTATTATACCTGTCGAAAACCAGATATTAGGTTTTGAACAACAGGGATCCTATTATGCCTGTCGAAAACCAGATGTGAGGTTTTGGACAACATGGATCCTATTATGCCTGGCGAAAACCAGATATGAGGTTTTGGACAACATGGGTCCTATTAGCACCTGTCGAAAAACCAGATATTAGGTTTTGGACAACATGGGTCCACTTATGACTGGTGAAATCCAGATATTAGGTTTTGGACAACATGGGTCCTATTATGCCTGGAAAAACACAGATATTAGGTTTTGGAAAACATGGGTCCTATTATGCCTGGCGAAAACCAAATATTAGCTTTTGAACAACATGGTTTTATTCTGCCGTTCGAAAAACCAGATATTAGGTTTTGGACAACATGGGTCCTAATATGCCTGGAGAAAACCAGATATTAGGTTTTGGACAACATGGTTTCTATTATGCCAGGCGAAAACCAGATATTAGGTTTTGAACAACATGGATCCTATTATGCCTGGCGAAAACCAGATATTAGGTTTTGAACAACATGGATCCTATTATGCCTGGCGAAAACCAGATATGAGATTTTGGACAAAATGGGTCCTATTATGCCTGTCGAAAACCAGATATTGGGTTTTGGACAAATGGGTCCTCTTATGACTGCCGAAAACCAGATATTAGGGTTTTGAACAACATGGATCCTATTATGCCAGGCGAAAACCAGATATTAGGTTTTGAACAACATGGATCCTATTATGCCTGGCGAAAACCAGATATTAGGTTTTGAACATAATGGTTGTATTATGCCTGGCGAAACCAGATTTGAGGTTTTGGACAACATGGGTCTTCTATCTGGCGAAAACCAAATATTAGGTTTTGAACAACATGGATCCTATTATGCCTGGCGAAAACCAGATATGAGATTTTGGACAAAATGGGTCCTATTATGCCTGTCGAAAACCAGATATTAGGTTTTGGACAACATGGGTCCTAATATGCCTGGCGAAAACCAGATATTAGGTTTTGGACAACATGGGTTCTAGTATGCCAGGCGAAAACCAGATATTACGTTGTTGACAACATGGGTCCTAGTATGCCTGGAAAAACACAGATATTAGGTTTTGGACAACATGGATCCTATTATGCCTGTCGAAAATCAGATATTAGGTTTTGGACCACATGGATCTATTATGCCAGGCGAAATCCAGATATTAGGTTTTGGAAAACATTGTTCCTATTATGCCTGACGAAACCAGATATTAGGTTTTTGACAACATGGGTTCCATTATGCCAGGCGAAAACCAGATATGAGGTTTAGGACAACATAGATCCTATTATGCCTGGCGAAAACCAGATATTAGGTTTTGGACAACATGGGTCCTATTATGCCTGAAAAACACAGATATTAGGTTTTGGACAACATGGGTCCTATTATGCCTTGCGAAACCAAATATTAGCTTTTGAACAACATGGTTCTATTATGCCGTTCGAAAAACAGATATTAGGTTTTGGACAACATGGGTCCTATTATGCCTGGCGAAAACAAGATATGAGGTTTTGGACAACATGGATCCTATTATGCCTGGCGAAAACCAGATATCAGGTTTTGGACAACATGGGTCCTATTATGCCTGTCGAAAAACCAGATATTAGGTTTTGGACAACATGGGTTCTATTATGCCAGGCTTAAAACCAGATATTAGGTTTTGGACAACATGGTTCTAATATGCCAGGCGAAACCAGATATTAGGTTTTGAACAACATGGATCCTATTATGCATGGCAAAAACCAGATGTTAGGGTTTTGGACAACATGGGTCCACTTATGACTGGCGAAACCAGGTATTAGGTTTTGGACAACATGGGTCCTACTATGCCTGGCGAAAAACCAAATATTAGGTTTTGGACAACATGGGTCCTCTTATGACTGGCGAAATCCAGATATTAGGTTTTTTGACAACATGGGTTCCATTATGCCAGGCGAAAACCAGATATTAGATTTTGGACAACATGGGTCCTATTATACCTGGCGAAAATCAGATATTTCGTTTTGGACAACATGGGTCCTATTATGCCTGTCGAAAACCAGATATTGGGTTTTTGAACAACAGGGATCAGATCATGCCTGTCGAAAACCAGATATGAGGTTTAGGACAACATGGATCCTATTATGCCTGGCGAAAACCAGATATGAGGTTTTGGACAACATGGGTCCTATTATTAGCGCCTGTCGAAAAAACCAGATATTAGGTTTTGGACAACATGGGTCCTAATATGCCTGGCGAAAAACCAGATATTAGGTTTTGGACAACATGGGTCCTATTATGCCTGGAAAAACACAGATATTAGGTTTTGGAAAACATGGGTCCTATTATGCCTGGCGAAACCAAATATTAGCTTTTGAACAACATGGTTTTATTCTGCCGTTCGAAAAACCAGATATTAGGGTTTTGACAACATGGGTCCTAATATGCCTGAGAAAACCAGATATTAGGTTTTGGACAACATGGTTTCTATTATGCCAGGCGAAAACCAGATATTAGGTTTTGGACAACATGGGTCCTATTATGCCTGGCGAAACCAGATATTAGGTTTTGGACAACATGTGTCCCTATTATGCCTGGCGAAAAACCAGATATTAGGTTTTGACAACATGGGTCCTATTATGCCTGACGAAACCAGAAATTAGCTTTTGAACAACAAGGTTCGATTATGCCGTTCAAAACCAAATATTAGGTTTTGCCAACATGGGTCCTATTATGCCTGCCTGGCGAAAAACAGATATTAGGTTTTGGACAACATGGGTCCTATTATGCCTGGCGAAAACCAGATATTAGGTTTTGGACAACATGGGTCCTATTATGCCTGACAAAATATTAGGTTTTGGACAAAAAACCACAAATTAGCTTTTGAACATGGGTCCTATTAGGCGAAACCAGATATTATGGAAAACATTGGTCCCATGAGCAATGCATAAACCAGATATAACAACATGGAATATTAGTTAGGGTTTTGAACAACATGGGTCCTATTATGCCTGGCGAAAAATATTAAAACAGATATTAGGTTATTAGGTTTTGGAAACAACATGGGTCCTATTATGCCTGGCTTAAAACCAGATATGAGATATTATGGGTTTATGCCTGAAAACATTAAGTCCATATGCTGTATAAAACCAGATATTAGGTTTTGAACAAACATGGATCCTATTATGCCAGGCGAAAAACAGATATTAGGTTTTGAACAACATGGATCCTATTATGCCTGGCGAAACCAGATATTAGGTTTTGAACAGATATAATGACAAAAACCAGATATTGTATTATGGGGCCTGGCTTAAACCAGATATGAGGTTTTTGACAACATGGATCCTTTATCTGGCGAAAACAAAATAGGGTTTTGAAACAACATGGGTCCTATTATGCCTGGAAAACATGATGCCAAATTTTGACAACATGGGTCCACAGGCTCCGCTAAAAAAAGCTTTTGAACAACAGATATGAGATTTTGAACAAAATGGGTCCTATTATGCCTGTCTAAAAACCAGATATTAGGTTTTTGGTCCCATTATGCCAGGCGAAAACCATGAACAACATGGTCCTATTATGCCTGCTTAAACCAGATATTAGGTTTTGGACAACATGGGTTGGACAACATGGGTCTTCTAACTGATGAACTAAACATTAGGTGAACAACATGCCAGGCGAAAACCAAAATGGGATATTACGTTGTTGACAACATGGGTCCTAGATATTATGCCTGGGTTCTAAACGTTGACAACATGGGTCCTATTATGCCTGGAAAACAGATATTAGGTTTTGGACAACATGGATCCTATTATGCCTGTCGAAAATCAGATATTAGGTTTGGACCACATGGATCTATTATGCCAGGCGAAATCCAGATATTAGGTTTTGGAAAACATTGTTCCTATTATGCCTGACGAAAAACCAGATATTAGGTTTTGACAACATGGGTTCCATTATACCTGGCTTAAAACCAGATATTGAGGTTTAGGACAACATAGATCCTATTATGCCTGGCTAAAACCAGATATTAGGTTTTGAACAACAGGGTCCTATTATGCCTGGAAAAACACAGATATGAGGTTTTGACAACATGGGTCCGATTATGCCTGACAAAAACCAGATATTATACTTCTGGGACAACATGGTCCACTTATGACTGGCTTAAACCAGGTATTAGGTTTTGGACAACATGGGTCCTA
>NW_024608021.1:0-45423 GCF_018296145.1 Oncorhynchus tshawytscha
CACACTCTGAGGGCCCTCACCTCCTCCCTGTAGTCCGTCTCGTCGTTGTTGGTAATCAAGCCTACCACTGTTGTGTCGTCCGCAAACTTGATGATTGAGTTGGAGGCGTGCGTGGCCACGCAGTCGTGGGTGAACAGGGAGTACAGGAGAGGGCTCAGAACGCACCCTTGTGGGGCCCCAGTGTTGAGGATCAGCGGGGTGGAGATGTTGTTGCCTACCCTCACCACCTGGGGCGGCCCGTCAGGAAGTCCAGTACCCAGTTGCACAGGGCGGGGTCGAGACCCAGGGTCTCTGATGACGAGCTTGGAGGGTACTATGGTGTTAAATGCTGAGCTGTAGTCGATGAACAGCATTCTCACATAGGTATTCCTCTTGTCCAGATGGGTTAGGGCAGTGTGCAGTGTGGTTGAGATTGCATCGTCTGTGGACCTATTTGGGCGGTAAGCAAATTGGAGTGGGTCTAGGGTGTTAGGTAGGGTGGAGGTGATATGGTCCTTGACTAGTCTCTCAAAGCACTTCATGATGACGGAAGTGAGTGCTATGGGCGGTAGTCGTTTAGCTCAGTTACCGTAGCTTTCTTGGGAACAGGAACAATGTTGGCCCTCTTGAAGCATGTGGGAACAGCAGACTGGGATAGGGATCGATTGAATATGTCCGTAAACACACCAGCCAGCTGGTCTGCGCATGCTCTGAGGGCGCGGCTGGGGATGCCGTCTGGGCCTGCAGCCTTGCGAGGGTTAACACGTTTAAATGTTTTACTCACCTCGGCTGCAGTGAAGGAGAGTCCGCATCGGGCCGTGTCAGTGGCACTGTATTGTCCTCAAAGCGGGCAAAAAAGTTATTTAGTCTGTCTGGGAGCAAGGCATCCTGGTCCGTGACTGGGCTGGTTTTCTTTTTGTAATCCGTGATTGACTGTAGACCCTGCCACATACCTCTTGTGTCTGAGCCGTTGAATTGCGATTCTACTTTGTCTCTATATTGACACTTAGCTTGTTTGATTGCCTTGCAGAGGGAATAGCTACACTGTTTGTATTCGGTCATGTTTCCGGTCACCTTGCCCTGATTAAAAGCAGTGGTTCGCGCTTTCAGTTTCACGCGAATGCTGCCATCAATCCACGGTTTCTGGTTTGGGAATGTTTTAATCGTTGCTATGGGAACGACATCTTCAACGCACGTTCTAATGAACTCGCTCACCGAATCAGCGTATTCGTCAATGTTGTTGTCTGACGCAATACGAAACATATCCCAGTCCACGTGATGGAAGCAGTCTTGGAGCGTGGAATCAGATTGGTCGGACAAGTGTTGAACAGACCTCAGCATGGGAGCTTCTTGTTTTAGCTTCTGTCTGTAGGCAGGGAGCAACAAAATGGAGTCGTGGTCAGGGGGAGGGCCTTATATGCATCGCGGAAGTTAGAATAGCAACGATCCAAGGTTTTACCAGCCCTGGTTGCGCAATCGATATGCTGATACAATTTAGGGAGTCTTGTTTTCAGATTAGCCTTGTTAAAATCCCCAGCTACAATGAATGCAGCCTCAGGATATATGGATTCCAGTTTGCAAAGAGTCAAATAAAGTTTGTTCAGAGCCATCGATGTGTCTGCTTGGGGTGGAATATATACGGCTGTGATTATAATCGAAGAGAATTCCCTTGGTAGATAATGCGGTCGACATTTGATTGTGAGGAATTCTAAATCAGGTGAACAGAAGGACTTGAGTTCCTGTATGTTGTTGTGACCATACCACGTCTCGTTAACCATAAAGCATACGCCCCGCCCCTCTTCTTACCAGAAAGATGTTTGTTTCTGTCGGTGCGATGTGTGGAGAAACCAGCTGGCTGCACCGACTCTACAATTTACTATGGCAAAAAAATTCAACATGTCAATTTAAGAATATTGTATTCTTTGCCTACTCACAAAGTATTACCAAAAGTACATATATTTCAAGGGACATAATACTGAGACCCCTGGACATGGGTGGGGGAATATTTGTGAGAAAAAAAAAAGTAAGTGAACCCTTTAGAAATACCTGGATTTCTTTTTTTTTATTCTTTTTTTTATATTTAGTTTTTATTGTAGGAACATAAAGTACAAATAAAGCCAAATAAAAGAACAAAAAAAGATCTGGCAGTTACAGTGCACTTCATACCTTCATCATCATACCATCATATTAGTTACATTGACATCTTTGAATTAGACCTTTTCCAAGTACGAACCCCATTTTTCCCAGTATTCTTGACCTCTCTCCTGTTGAGTTCTTAAAGCAAAGGTCATACGCTCCATGTGGTGTATTTCTTCTACAATGTCTATCCATTGTGTCACTGTGGGAGGGTCTTTTTGTAGCCATTTCCTAGTGATAGCCTTTTTACTGGCTGCCAGTAGGACCTTCAAGAGGTACTTTCTCTGTTGTGTAAGTCATCAGGTATTTCACCCATGTACAAAGAAATCAATGTTTGTTCTATGTCAAATCCCATTATTTTTCCAATGTTAGATCTTATTTCTCCCCAGTAAGTTTCGATTGCGGGGCAAGTCCAAAAGATATCAGACTGGTCCGCCCTCAATAGACCGCATTCTCTCCAACAAGGGTGTAGTGAGCCAGTCTGTTTGATTTCAGTTTAGGTGTTATGAAGAAACGTATAACATTCTTCCAACAGAATTCTCTCCATGACCTTGAGTTGGTGGAGCTTTGTTGAGTCTCTAATATGTTCAACCATGTTTCATCAGTTATTTCAATGTTAAGTTCCTCCTCCCATTTAGGTATCTGTAAAAATCTTGTTTATCCAAGCCATGTTTTTTACTTAGGTCCTGGAAGTTATCTAGGTTCCCATTCCTTATAATTGTACTGAATGATGTGATGTCTGCGTCCATTGTTTAAACCTGCTGTCCTGAGTTGCAGGGATGAAGCTGGGGTCGTATGCGGGCAAACTCAGCAATTTGATCTCTCTGTCTAAATTATTTAGCTTAACTACCCTAAACCATGTCTTCAGAGAGAAATTAATAGACTGATTTTGTCTATTGTATATTTATTTTACCATCTCCTTATTTCCCAGTACTGACTGTATGGGTATCTCTGTCAAGTAGTCTCGATGTCTTTCCATTTGGATTCGTATTCTGAATTGCACCAACACACCAGGGGTCTCAATTGGGCTGACACATAATAATCTTTTAGGTTTGGTAAGGCCATACCCCCACAGTTTTTTGGTAACTGTAATGTTGTATATCTAGTTCTTGGTCTCTTACTGTTCCGTTTATCCCATTCCCTAAACTGGTTAGGCGGGATTTCTATGGGCAGTGATTGGAACAAATACAGTAACCTCGGCAGGATGTTCATTTTGATTGTTTCAATTGTACTACTAAGATCTAAGGGAAGTGAATTCCACCTGTCTAGGTCATCATATATTTTCTTGTTA
The DNA here is from genome assembly GCF_018296145.1 of Oncorhynchus tshawytscha. Lineage (NCBI taxonomy): Eukaryota > Metazoa > Chordata > Actinopteri > Salmoniformes > Salmonidae > Oncorhynchus > Oncorhynchus tshawytscha. The sequence continues at coordinate 3,407 of NW_024608021.1, forward strand.
ATGTGATCGTAATTCATGCAATAAAGTTTGGGTATATCTTTTGGTAAATTTACTCCGGGATATTTAATGGATGATATAACAGTTCTCTTGTGGTGAAGGAGAGTCGGACCAAAATGCAGCGTGTAGATTGCGATCCATGTTTAATCCACAAACGTAAAACCACAAATCTAAATACAAACACTACAAACGTAACGAAAACCGAAACAGCCCTATCTGGTGAAAACACAGAGACAGGAACAATCACCCACAAACACACAGTGAAACCCAGGCTACCTAAATATGGTTCCCAATCAGAGACAATGACTAACACCTGCCTCTGATTGAGAACCATATCAGGCCAGACATAGAAATAGACAAACTAGACAATGAAACATAGAATGCCCACTCAGCTCAAACCCTGACCAACCAAAACATAGAAATATACAAAGTAAACTATGGTCAGGGTGTGACAGATGAAGAGGTCCAGGTGAAGCTATACCTACTCTTCAGCTCTTCCTGTGGGGTATAATTATATACTAGGGTTTGGGTCTTGTGTACGTTAAGCACATACCCTGAATATGTTCCAAATGTTTGTAAAACATCCATCAATCTAGGTACACTTGAGCCTGGGTCTTTAAGGAATAACAGAACGTCATCAGCATACATGCATATCTTATGTTCACTGCCTCTTATTGTTATTCCCTCTAAGGTTGGGTCCTGTCTTATTGCCTGTACTAATGGTTCTAGGTACAAGGAGAAGAGCGTGGGTGAAAGATTATAGCCTTGTCTTGCCCCTCACTCTAATTTTAGCATTCGTGTCAAATGTTCATTTATCTTTATTCTAGCGGTCGGACATGAATACAGTGTTTTGATGCACTGTATCACTTCTTTGTTGAAACCAAATCTTTCCATAATTTGGAATAGGTAATCCCATCCCACTGAATCAAATGCTTTTTCTGCATCTAGGATGTTTAATATTGCACTTGTCTTATTCTGAGTAATGTGGTCCATGACATGTAGTGTTCTCCTTATATTGTCCTGTGTCTGCCTATTTTGTATGAAACCAGTTTGATCTCCGACGATCAATTCTGGGATTATGTTCTCCATTCTTTTGGCTATTATTGATGCATATGGTTTATAATCTGTGTTAAGAATTGCGATAGGTCTATATGAACTGTATTCTTTCTTATCTTTACCCTCTTTTGGGATTACTGATATGAGGGCCTCTCTCCATGACGGTGGGAGACCCCCCTCCCTCAGAGTCCAGTTAAAACAGGCCTTAAGTAGAGGTGCTAATTGTTCTCTGAAGGTCTTGAACCATTCTGAAGGGAAGCCATCAGTGCCTGGAGACTTTTTGGCTTTTTGCTGAGATATTGCTTTATTAATTTCTTCTGTGGATATTTCTGAAGTTAGTCTATCATTTTGCTCTGTCCCAATTGAGGGGAGATCGAGTGAGTTCAAAAAGTGCTCTATTGTCTGTGCATCTGCCTTCTCTGGTTGCTTGTACAGATTTGTGTAATATGATTCAAATGCATTCTGTATTTCATCTAATTTGCATGTGATCTTTTTTGTTTTGGGGTCTTTTATTTTGAAAATGGTATTCTGTGCTTGTTGAGTCTCCATGCTAGTAATTTGGTTGCCTTTGAGCCTGCTTCATAATATCGCTGTTTCAGGAAACTATGCTTTTTCTCTACTTCTTCTCTATAAATCTGGTGAATTTCCTGTTTTACCTTTTGAATCAAAACTTTATATTTCTTGAGGAAAGAGGATTGTTTGTGTGAGCCAAACTTTTTTTATCTATATATTTATTTTATGGCAGGGAAATTTGCACTGACACTTAATGTTAGCTTGATGGCTATTCGTTTTTACCAATTTATGGTACAATGTTATTTGAAATTGTATAAAAAAATATATATATAATTTAGGTCAACCACTTGCGTGGTGCAAAGGACTGTTTTTATTTGCAACTAGTAAGATTTTTGATTTAATTGATTTTATTAGGATCTCTTTTAGTCCCCATTTGAACTAATCTTCCAAGAGTCCTTAACATTAAAATACAATTTATAATACAAACACACTTTCACATATAACACACTATTACAAACATACATAATACACTAGCATAATGACCCAATAAATACTCAATCTAAAGAAATATTGATTCTTCATCTACTATAGTCCCAAAACATTTCTATATACTATATTTAAAATGTTTTTAAATAATGTTTAAACTTATATATTGAAAGGTTTCTAGTTTGCTCAGTTAATTTATTCCATTTCTTTATTGCTCTAAATCGAAATGTTCTTTTTGTGAGACCCTGATTCATGTGAACGTATACAAGTTTAATATTCTTCATATAGTCACCGTGATAGTAAATGTCCATTTCTGTTTTTCTATTAATGCCAGGTCGAAACCGTAATATTTTTAAGAGACCGGAATGAGGTCCTTAGTTTCGGCTTGGAAAATTAATATCGGTAAGTCAGTCTTATTTCAAATCAAATCAAATGTATTTATATAGCCCTTCGTACATCAGCTGATATCTCAAAGTGCTGTACAGAAACCCAGCCTAAAACCCCAAACAGCAAGCAATGCAGGTGTAGAAGCACGGTGGCTAGGAAAAACTCCCTAGAAAGGCCAAAACCTAGGAAGAAACCTAGAGAGGAACCAGGCAATGTGGGGTGGCCAGTCCTCTTCTGGCTGTGCCGGGTGGAGATTATAACAGAACATGGCCAAGATGTTCAAATGTTCATAAATGACCAGCATGGTCCAATAATAATAAGGCAGAACAGTTGAAACTGGAGCAGCATCACAGCCAGGTGGACTGGGGACAGCAAGGAGTCATCATGTCAGGTAGTCCTGAGGCATGGTCCTAGGGCTCAGGTCCTCCGAGAGAGAGAGAAAGAAAGAGAGAATTAGAGAGAGCACCCTTAAATTCACACAGGACACCGAATAGGACAGGAGAAGTACTCCAGATATAACAAACTGACCCTAGCCCCCAACACATAAACTACTGCAGCATAAATACTGGAGGCTGAGACAGGAGGGGTCAGGAGACACTGTGGCCCCATCCGAGGACACCCCGGACAGGGCCAAACAGGAAGGATATAACCCCACTCACTTTGCCAAAGCACAGCCCCCACACCACTACTAGGGATATCTTCAACCACCAACTTACCATCCTGAGACAAGCCTGAGTATAGCCCACAAAGATCTCCGCCACGGCACAACCCAAGGGGGGCGCCAACCCCAGACAGGATGATCACATCAGTGACTCAACCCACTCAGGTGACGCACCCCTCCCAGGGACGGTATGAAAGAGCCCCAGTAAGCCAGTGACTCAGCCCCTGTAAATGGGTTAGAGGCAGAGAATCCCAGTGGAAAGAGGGGAACCGGCCAGGCAGAGACAGCAAGGGCGGTTCGTTGCTCCAGAGCCTTTCCGTTCACCTTCCCACTCCTGGGCCAGACTACACTCAATCATATGACCCACTGAAGAGATGAGTCTTCAGTAAAGACTTAAAGGTTGAGACCGAGTTTGCGTCTCTGACATGGGTAGGCAGACCGTTCCATAAAAATGGAGCTCTATAGGAGAAAGCCCTGCCTCCAGCTGTTTGCTTAGAAATTCTAGGGACAATTAGGAGGCCTGCGTCTTGTGACCGTAGTGTACGTGTAGGTATGTACGGCAGGACCAAATCAGAGAGATAGGTAGGAGCAAGCCCATGTAATGCTTTGTAGGTTAGCAGTAAATCCTTGAAATCAGCCCTTGCTTTGACAGGAAGCCAGTGTAGGGAGGCTAGCACTGGAGTAATATGATCACATTTTTTGGTTCAAGTCAGGATTCTAGCAGCCGTATTTAACACTAACTGAAGTTTATTTAGTGCTTTAAAGTAGAGCATTGCAGTAGTCTAACCTAGAAGTGACAAAAGCATCGATTAATTTTTCTGCATCATTTTTGGACAGAAAGTTTCTGATTTTTGCAATGTTACGTAGATGGAAAAAAGCTGTCCTTGAAACAGTCTTGATATGTTCGTCAAAAGAGAAATCAGGGTCCAGAGTAAAGCCGAGGTCCATCACAGTTTTATTTGAGACGACTACAACCATTAAGATTAATTGTCAGATTCAACAGAAGATCTCTTTGTTTCTTGGGACCTAGAACAAGCGTCTCTGTTTTGTCCGATTTTAAAAGTACACACTTTTCAACAACCTTTGACACCACAGATAGTATACTAATGGGCCTGTAGTTACTCACGTCAGCAGGGCCTCCTGATTTAAAGATGGCCGTTATTATGGCCAACTTCCATACCCTTGGAAACACCCCAAGACCAATAGATGTGTTGGTGACCTTAGTAATGGGGCCAATGAGTGACTCTTTGTAGTTTTTAAGCAAAGTAGAGTCCAGCCTAAACACATATTTGGCTTTAGAGTTCTTTAGTAAGCTAATCACCTTGTTCACCTTTGACTCAGAAACCTCCCTTATGATGAAGACAGGTTGAGCGTCATTCACTAGCACTGAGCACAAGAAACCAGTAGAGGGATTCTGTGTCAGTACCCTGACAGAGTCAATAAAGTAGGAATTGAAGGCTATTGCTATTTTGACTGAATCCTGTGTTAGATTGTTATTCACCATGATTTCTAGTCTTTTTGCAGTGTTACTATGGTCTTTCCTGTTAACTTTTTTAGTTTCTCCCAGGTCAGTTTAGAATTTCCCCTTTCTTCACCAATTATGTTAATAATTTTTTTTGCCTTGGTCTGTCTGATTTCTTTCATCACCTTATTTCTCAACATGGTAAACCTACGTCTGTCATGCTCTTCCTGTCGCACACTTGCCTTTTATAAAGGCTAACTACACCCCAAAATTGATAGGTCTTCATTTTTTCCCTGACCTCAAAAGTGGTTTCCTGCTAGGGTTTTAAACGTTGTCGTGGACATAGCACATCCAATCGTGTTATGTTTCTATTAAAAAGGTGTACTTTTGACAGCGAAAACCTGTAGAAACAGGGACAAATGGTCAACGGGAAATGTAAACAGAGAATAGGGGGATTTTTTTTTTTGGGGGGGGAAATCAGGCAAAACATTGAATGGATTTTACAGGGCCCTAATGGACTACAGACATTGACAGTCTCCTAGCCTAAAAACAAATGCTGAATGCACTGCCTAGATTGAGGGAAACGCACTGTCCATTATTTGATTTGATCAGGGCAGGGAAGCACTAACAAACTGCATTTAGTCCAATAAAAAGACACAACATTATTAGGGTGATAAATAAAAGGCAGAACGCTTACAGCACCTGGTATTCCCAGGCGGTCTCCCATCCAAGTACTAACCAGGCCCGACCCTGCTTAGCTTCCGACATCGGGCGCATTTTTAAAATATATATATTTTATTATATAAAAAAACACAATATTTACAACATTCAGGCAACAAAAAAGGATGAACAATTCACCCTTTACAAAATCAGAAGAAAAAAGTAAAGAAAAGTAAAGAAAAACAATTAACACAATTATCCACTAAAACCAATTAATAATTAAATACAAGTTTTCCATTTGACAGAATTTCAATAAAAGTACTCCCCCACACAAACAGTTTTTCAACATTGCCTCCACCGTATCTGTAAGGGTTTTCCTGTGGTGAAGGAGAGGCGGACCCGTACCAAAATCAGTCGCAGCGTGGTTATTTTGATTCATGTTTTAATAAATCACTTCACATGAACAAACTAACCAACTAACAAACTAACCAACTAACAAAAACAAGAAACATGAAAACCCAAAACAGTCCTATCTGGTGCAAAACACCTTGAACCTTTCGACTCCCTCGTTCCCCATCGGATGGTAGGGACTTGTGTGCGACTCCTGCAGCACTCAACAACTCAGCAGTCAATTTACTTTCAAAGTTGGCCTCTTGGTCAGAGTGGATACAACGAGGAAAACCATACACACAGAAGATGTTGTTCCACAGCTGAAGGGCCACTGCTTTAGCTGATTGGTTCGGACACAAGAAGGCATGGGCCATCTTAGTAAAATGATCAGTGACGACCAGAACATCCAAGGACTTGTTGGAGTCTTCAGCAGACCAGAAGTCCACACACACCAACTTGAGGGGCTCAGTCGTGATGTTTTCCAGTGGAGCTCTGGCCTCTGGCTCGGGGGCCTTACTGAACACACACCTCTTGCAGGTCTTGACATACTCTCTCACATCCGACTCCAGACCATGTCAGAAGAACCTCTGTCTTGTCAAGTACAACATCCACTGTTGCCCCTGATGACCGGCTGGTTTTTACGACATGAATTCTCAAGCAACTCAATGTTATTGTTGATACCCATCTCAAAGCTGCCGTCTATGAGTCCGATGAGAGAGCTGGACAGGTCAAAGTGTCTCTCTGAGTGATGGCACTCTTCATGTAGGTCCCTGACAGAGCTTTGGTGAAGGAGGCGAACGACAGGGCCACGATGAACTGCTGACAAACACAAGAGAGAGAACATTCGTGTGTGTTTGTCCGTGTGTATGTGCATGCGTGGATGCGTGTGCAGACAGAGTACATGTGTAGCTGAGGTGGCCTGCAATAGTAAAAAGAACGGACACAAGTTTACATCTGCAAAGTTCTGGCGCTTTCCTTATTCTGAAGAACGTTTTTTTTTCTCTTGTTCAATTGTCTATTTTCTTGTTAGTACTTTGAAAATATTCACATCAAACAAGTGCACACTTTAAATTACACAACATAAATGCACTTTACCTAAAGCAGAATTCAAAAATGTTCCACAAATAACCCTGTCTTAGTGTATGGTTTCACATGAAAACCACAATGTATTCCACATTCATACAATAGAAACACCTATATATGAAACCATAAATAACTGAATGTTTTTCTATATACCGCTACCTCTATAGAAAAGTGACAACATTACATTCAGCTTTAAGATAGTGGCACCTCCAGAAAATCTTCTCTCTCTCACTGTATGCACTAAAAGTCCACCAGACTGAGCGTGCTCGGCCAGTTTACCAGCTAGTGAGCACAATTTTACACAAAACAACCAATAACATCTAAAACCAACTCAGAAATCCCTAACAAATGGATTCTTGATAAAAAAATATCCTAGACAAAATCCAGTACAAGTCAGCTACTCAGTAAACATAGTCTCTGTGACTCGTAAATGTTTTTTTTTACCTCAGCTAGCATCAAGCTAACATATACTCTCACTCAATGTAAATCACCTTCTTCTCTCACACAGTTCGACACAAAGCCAAAACAAAACCTTTCCTAACTTGATAATATCTGGACAAAGTTGTTAAATAGCATGTTATTACATATTGTGTATATATTTGAACGTTTGAAGTGCTGTTACATACCTGTAATAGTAAAAGAACTGACACAGTTTACCTCTGTAAAGTTCTGGTCCTTATTCTGCAGAATGGTGAGCGCTGGGCCAGAACTTGCTGTTTCTCCTGCTACAACAGTGCAACGTCGCCATCTATTGGCCTGATGGACTGCTAACGCTAAAGTATGTAGAATATCCCATTAAGATTCATTAAGACAAATACAGAAACAATTAGGGGGGATAAATAATAAATGGGTGTCTGTTTTTAGTGACTTTGTTTTCAACCCATTACACATGCACAATCATACATGTGCATTTAAAGCATTATTAAGATCCTTGAGTGTGGAACTGCAGGGTGTTTACGCAAAAAACACATGAATTTCACATGAACACGGGAAGTGTACCAAAAACATGTTTTAATGTAATCTTATGTGAAGATAATGTGATAACATGTCAAGCAACATGTGATTACATTAAACTACACATGTGAAAATGTGATCACGTTTGTGTTCCAAAATTTAATTTGTGCTCACATAAAATGTAAGTTGAAATCATGTGGTTTTTCTGTAAGGGCAGGAATATAAGATGCATTTTGATGTTACATGATCTTGAAAATGCAATGTTCTTTGAGGTTCTTCCATGTTCCTTTCCATGTATTTTCCATTTTACTTTCCCTCAGTCCTTTTCACTTTCCTTGTCAAAACAAGCTCTGTCCCCGTCAAGACTTATTCAGCTTCTGATGGATTTTAAACCATTCAACAAATAGTTTTATAATGAAGAGTAGACCCAAGTAAACACCCTGGATTCTTTACACACACATTGAAAGGCAAAAATCTCGAATTTGGACTCATCAGACCAAAGGACAGATTTCCACCAGTCTAAGGTCCATTGCTCGTGTTTCTTGGCCCAAACAAGTCTTCTTATTTTTGGTGTCCGTCCTTTAGTAGTGGTTTCAATGGAGCAATTTGACCATGAAAGTCTGATTCACGCAGTCTCCTCTGAACAGTGCATGTTGAGATGTGTGTGTTTCTTGAACTCTGTGAATAATTTATTTGGGCTCCAATCTGAGGTGCAGTTAACTCTACTGAACTTATCCTCTGCAGCAAAGGTAACTCTGGGTCTTCCTCATGAGAGCCAGTTTCATCATTGCGCTTCATGGTTTTTGCGACTGCACTAGAAGAAACTTTCAAAGTTCTTAAAATGTTCCGTATTGACTGACCTTCATGTCTTTAGGAATGATGGGATGTTGTTTCTCTTTGCTTATTTGAGCTGTTCTTGACATAATATGGACGTGGTCTTTTACCAAATAGGGATATCTTCTGTAAACCATCCTTACCTTGTCACAACACAACCTGTTGGCTCAAACGCTTTAAGAAGGAAAGAAATTCCACAAATGAACTTTTAAGAAGGTACACCTGTTAATTGAAAAACATTCCAGGTGACTACCTCATGAAAAGGTTGGAGAGAATGCCAAGAGTGTGCAAAGTGGTCAAGGAAAAGGATGGCTACTTCAAAGATTCTCAAATATAAAATATATTTTGATTTGTTTAACACTTTTTGCTTACTACATGATTCCAATTGTGCTATTTCATAGTTTTGATGTCTTCACTATTATTCTAAAATGTAAAAAATTGTAAAATTAAAGAAAAACCCTTAAATGAGTAGGTGTGTCCAGACTTTTGACTGGTACTGTATATATTATGTAAATTAGATATTTCTGTATTTCATTTTCAATACATTTGAAAAAACCTTTTAAACATGTGTGATATATTTACATCATTTCCCATCAATTCCCATGATTAAAGTGGCTGGAGTAGAGTCAGTGTCATTGACAGTGTGTTGGCAGTAGCCACTCAATGTTAGTGGTGGCTGTTTAACAGTCTGATGGCCTTGAGATAGAAGCTGTTTTTCAGTCTCTCGGTCCCAGCTTTGATGCACCTGTACTGACCTCGCCTTCTGGATGACAGCGGGGTGAACAGGCAGTGGCTCGGGTGGTTGATGTCCTTGATGATCTTTATGGCCTTCCTGTAGCATCGGGTGGTGTAGGTGTCCTGGAGGGCAGGTAGTTTGCCCCCGGTGATGCGTTGTGCAGACCTCACTACCCTCTGGAGAGCCTTACGGTTGAGGGCGGTGCAGTTGCCATACCAGGCGGTGATACAGCCCGCCAGGATGCTCTCGATTGTGCATCTGTAGAAGTTTGTGAGTGCTTTTGGTGACAAGCCGAATTTCTTCAGCCTCCTTCAGCCTCCTGAGCCTCCTGTGTGGGTGGACTCCTGAGCCTCCTGTGTGGGTGGACCAATTCAGTTTGTCTGTGATGTGTACGCCGAGGAACTTAAAACTTACTACCCTCTCCACTACTGTTCCATCGATGTGGATAGGGGGGTGTTCCCTCTACTGTTTCCTGAAGTCCACAATCATCTCCTTAGTTTTGTTGACGTTGAGTGTGAGGTTATTTTCCTGACACCACACTCCGAGGGCCCTCACCTCCTCCCTGTAGTCCGTCTCGTCGTTGTTGGTAATCAAGCCTACCACTGTTGTGTCGTCCGCAAACTTGATGATTGAGTTGGAGGCGTGCGTGGCCACGCAGTCGTGGGTGAACAGGGAGTACAGGAGAGGGCTCAGAACGCACCCTTGTGGGGCCCCAGTGTTGAGGATCAGCGGGGTGGAGATGTTGTTGCCTACCCTCACCACCTGGGGGCGGCCCGTCAGGAAGTCCAGGACGCAGTTGCACAGGGCGGGGTCGTGACCCAGGGTCTCGAGCTTGATGACAAGCTTGGAGGGTACTATGGAGTTGAATGCCGAGCTGTAGTCGAGGAACAGCATTCTCACATAGGTATTCCTCTTGTCCAGATGGGTTAGGGCAGTGTGCAGTGTGGTTGAGATTGCATCGTCTGTGGACCTATTTGGGCGGTAAGCAAATTGGAGTGGGTCTAGGGTGTCAGGTAGGGTGGAGGGGATATGGTCCTTGACTAGTCTCTCAAAGCACTTCATGATGACGGAAGTGAGTGCTACGGGGCGGTAGTCGTTTAGCTCAGTTACCTTAGCTTTCTTGGGAACAGGAACAATGGTGGCCCTCTTGAAGCATGTGGGAACAGCAGACTGGTATAGGGATTGATTGAATATACCCGTAAACACACCGGCCAGCTGGTCTGCGCATGCTCTGAGGGCGCGGCTGGGGATGCCGTCTGGGCCTGCAGCCTTGCGAGGGTTAACACGATTAAATGTCTTATTCACCTCGGCTGCAGTGAAGGAGAGTCCGCATGTTTTCGTTGCAGGCCGTGTCAGTGGCACTGTATTGTCCTCAAAGCGGGCAAAAAAGTTATTTAGTCTGCCTGGGAGCAAGACATCCTGGTCCGTGGCTGGGCTGGATTTCTTCTTGTAGTCCGTGATTGACTGTAGGCCCTGCCACATGCCTCTTGTGTCTGAGCCGTTGAATTGAGATTCTACTTTGTCTCTGTACTGACGCTTAGCTTGTTTGATAGCCTTGCGGAGGAATAGCTGCACTGTTTGTATTCGGTCATGTTACCAGTCACCTTGCCCTGATTAAAAGCAGTGGTTCGCGCTTTCAGTTCCACACGAATGCTGCCATCAATCCACGGTTTCTGGTTAGGGAATGTTTTAATCGTTGCTATGGGAACGACATCTTCAACGCACGTTCTAATGAACTCGCACACCGAATCAGCGTATTCGTCAATGTTGTTATCTGACGCAATACGAAACATCTACGAAACAGTCCACGTGATGGAAGCAGTCTTGGAGTCTTAGGCAGGGATCAACAAAATGGAGTCGTGGTCAGCTTTTCCGAAAGGGGGCGGGGCAGGGCCTTATATGCATCGCGGAAGTTAGAGTAACAATGATCCAAGGTCTTTCCACCCCTGGTTGCGCAATCGATATGCTGATAAAATTGAGGGAGTCTTGTTTTCAGATTAGCCTTGTTAAAATCCCCAGCTACAATGAATGCAGCCTCCGGATATATGGTTTCCAGTTTGCAGAGAGTTAAATAAAGTTCGTTCAGAGCCATCGATGTGTCTGCTTGGGGGGGGATATATACGGCTGTGATTATAATCGAAGAGAATTCTCTTGGTAGATAATGCGGTCTACATTTGATTGTGAGGAATTCTAAATCAGGTGAACAGAAGGATTTGAGTTCCTGTATGTTTCTTTCATCACACCATGTCACGTTAGCCATAAGGCATACGCCCCCGCCCCTCTTCTTACCAGAAAGATGTTTGTTTCTGTCGGTGCGATGCGTGGAGAATGTGAGAATGCTGTTCCTCGACTACAGCTCGGCATTCAACTCCATAGTACCCTCCAAGCTTGTCATCAAGCTCGAGACCCTGGGTCACGACCCCGCCCTGTGCAACTGCGTCCTGGACTTCCTGACGGGCCGCCCCCAGGTGGTGAGGGTAGGCAACAACATCTCCACCCCGCTGATCCTCAACACTGGGGCCCCACAAGGGTGCGTTCTGAGCCCTCTCCTGTACTCCCTGTTCACCCACGACTGCGTGGCCACGCACGCCTCCAACTCAATCATCAAGTTTGCGGACGACACAACAGTGGTAGGCTTGATTACCAACAACGACGAGACGGACTACAGGGAGGAGGTGAGGGCCCTTGGAGTGTGGTGTCAGGAAAATAACCTCACACTCAACGTCAACAAAACTAAGGAGATGATCGTGGACTTCAGGAAACAACAGAGGGAACACCCCCCTATCCACATCGATGGAACAGTAGTGGAGAGTGTAGCAAGTTTTAAATTCCTCGGCATACACATCACAGACAAACTGAACTGGTCCACTCACACAGACAGCATCGTGAAGAAGGCGCAGCAGCGCCTCTTCAACCTCAGGAGGCTGAAGAAATTCGGCTTGTCACCAAAAGCACTCACAAACTTCTACAGATGCACAATCGAGAGCATCCTGGCGGGCTGTATCACCGCCTGGTACGGCAACTGCTCCGCCCTCAACCGTAAGGCTCTCCAGAGGGTAGTGAGGTCTGCACAACGCATCACCGGGGGCAAACTACCTGCCCTCCAGGACACCTACACCACCCGATGTTACAGGAAGGCCATAAAGATCATCAAGGACATCAACCACCCGAGCCACTGCCTCTCACCCCGCTATCATCCAGAAGGCGGGGCGGCAGGGTAGCCTAGTGGTTAGAGTGTTGGACTAGTAACCGGAAGGTTGTGAGTTCAAACCCCTGAGCTGACAAGGTACAAATCTGTCGTTCTGCCCGTGAACAGGACCCACCGTTCCCAGGCCATCATTGAAAATAAGAATGTGTTCTTAACTGACTTGCCTGGTTAAATAAAGGTAAAAAAAAAAAAAAAAAAAAAAAAGGCGAGGTCAGTACAGGTGCATCAAAGCTGGGACCGAGAGACTGAAAAACAGCTTCTATCTCAAGGCCATCAGACTGTTAAACAGCCACCACTAACATTGAGTGGCTGCTGCCAACACACTGACAATGACACTGACTCAACTCCAGCCACTTTAATAATGGGAATTGATGGGAAATGATGTAAATATATCACTAGCCACTTTAAACAATGCTACCTTATATAATGTTACTTACCCTACATTATTCATCTCATATGCATACGTATATACTGTACTCTATATCATCGACTGCATCCTTATGTAATACATGTATCACTAGCCACTTTAACTATGCCACTTTGTTTACATACTCATCTCATATGTATATACTGTACTCGATATCATCTACTGTATCTTGCCTATGCTGCTCTGTACCATCACTATTCATATATCCTTATGTACATATTCTTTATCCCCTTACACTGTGTATAAGACAGTAGTTTTGGAATTGTTAGTTAGATTACTTGTTGGTTATTACTGCATTGTCGGAACTAGAAGCACAAGCATTTCGCTACACTCGCATTAACATCTGCTAACCATGTGTATGTGACAAATAAAATTTGATTTGATTTGATTTGATGTTTTTTTCACTATAGAATCATATTGCAAATGCACGTGCATTGTTGTGCAACTGGTGATTGAAAATAGGCACCTGGCATGCCCAAAAATACACAATGCAAAATTGGTTGTCCAAATGCATTTACCGGGACTCCTATTGTCCATCACCCGCTATGTGAGCATTTATCACGGCCCTCCATTGGGGGGTCCTGAGTGTTTTTATGGACAGTTTAAAATATTCTGATGGATACGCATTGTTGTGCAACTGGTGATTGAAAATAGGCACCTGGTAACCCAAAAATACAAAATATGGTTGTAAATGCATACCGGGACTCCTATTGTCCATGCCCGCTATGGGAGTACCATACTACGGCCCTCTATCCATGGGGGTCGTCCTGAGCGCTTTATGGACAGTTTAAAATATTCTGATGGATACGCATTGTTGTGCAACTGGTGATTGAAAATAGGCACCTGGTAACCCAAAAATAAAAATATGGTTGTAAATGCATTTACCGGGACTCCTATTGCCCATGCCCGCTATGGGAGTACCCTACTACGGCCCTCTATCCGTGGGGGCCGTCCTGAGTGCTTTATGGACTGTTTAAAATATTCTGATGGATACGCATTATTGTGCAACTGGTGATTGAAAATAGGCACCTGGTAACCCAAAAATAAAAATATGTTTGTAAAATGCATTTACCGGTCATTCTGATATTAATGCCCGCTATGGGAACACAGGATGGCCGGGCAGTGATAGTTGTTCCTTTCCATCACTCGTTGTGTTGATTTCATCATGTCCATTTGGTGATGTTTTTTCACTATAGAATCGGGCAGGTTCATAAGGCATTCATAACCCATATAGGCTTCAGGTTGAATTTTGGAGTGCAGGCAATGTATTCCTATGGGGAGAGAAGTCCATGCAAACTGTTTGATGTAAACACCTTCTTTTAACTATTAAGGGTTAATGCCACACGGTCTAGGTTAGGCTTGCACGGATCGGGAGGACCTTAGGAACGTACCTGAGGTCGAATTGTGCTTCTCACCCTAACGGTTCTCTCACTGTCACCCAAAAGCAAATGATGTTGTGGGGCAGGCTTCATTTTGGGCCTACTATTCTAATGGTCGCTGCGCTTAGACCGAGCGAGCTACGGTCAAGCGGGATATCTCGTTGAACTCGGCACGGCCTAGGGATTATGGTAATGCCATTGCCTGCTCTCTGTGTCTTTAAGCACCGCACTTTGTCACTCCATCCTTCCTGTGTGTGTGTGTGAGGGAGTTTGTCTTTGAGATCTGTTGGGAGAAATGACTGATTTACAGTTCAGGAGGGTTACCTAGTCACACATATGAAGTTTTGGAGAGATGTGACTTTTCTAACCCTTCAAAACAGACAGTGTGACCCAATGAAAGGCACTTCCGGTTGGCACAGGAAGCTATAGGTAAACACATGTCTTGACTGAGGTAGCCTCTTACAGAATCCTGAGTTTTAAGTCTTTAAGTTAAGAATTGACTGATCTACACAGGGTTGAATGCAGTCATTTTCACATTTGCAGGTTATGTACATCAAAATACCTTTTGGGTGAATTTAACCACTTCCGGTTGCTTCAGGAAGCTTAGAATCGACACAGGTAGACCTCATAGTGGTCTGATGGACTGTTATAGAAGACAGGTTCATAAGGCATTCATAACCCACATAGGCTTCAGGTTCAATTTAGGAGTGCAGGCAATGTATTCCTATGGGGAGAGAAGTCAATGCAAACTGTTTGAAGTAAACACCTTCTTTTAACTGTTAAGGGTTAATGCCATACGGTCAAGGTTAGGCTGCACGGATCGGGAGGACCTTAGGAACGTATCTGAGGTCGAATTGTGCTTCTCACCCTAACGGTTCTCTCACTGTCACCCAAAAGCAAATGGCATTGAGGGCCAGGCTTCATTTTGGGCCTTCTTTTTTTCAAGGTCGCTGCACTCAGAGCGAGCTACGGTCAAGCGGGACGTCTCGTTGAACTCGGCACAGTCTGGACACTATGGTGATGCCATTTTTTGTGTTGATTTCAGAATGCCATTTTGGTGATGGTCCCTCTCCGTTTAAACATATTGCAAATGTACAAAAGTCAACTAGCAAGTCAGTGTCCATCAGTCAATTAGATGTCATTCTGACACCAAACTGATACCAATTGACACCAAACCGACTTTTTCCAACTCATTTAGAAGCCAACTATCACATATGTCAGAGCAGACCCATAATTCACAACGCCTTCAGTTTAAAAAAGAATAAAAATGTAAAACACATAGTTACGTTCTAGCTGCGGGTCCAGTCCATTTCAGATAAAGTCGATTATGTGTAGGCCTATGTGAGGCGACCCCGAATCCCGAGTTTCGGCTCGACAGGTCCTTCGGTGCCCGAGTAAAACCCTAATTGGTGCTGAAAATCCACTTTTTTACATGCCTTGCTATGGGGTCCTTGAATGAGCTATCGGACAGAAACGTTGGGGTCCGTCTCTATGGGCCGAGCCGGTTTCAATGCACCTAGCCTTGCGTCTCTGAGACTTTTCTAAATGTCGTCATTTTCGTAATGGTCAAAATGAATTGAAGTCATTGCAAATGTACGAGGATGTTTCTCGGTCCGAGAACCTGCTAGAGCCACCTAACTCACCACGCACTATCGACCTGAGGTCTAGAACAGGTTTCTAAAGCTTCGGAACTCTAGGTCTGACGGTTCTTTTTTAGCTCGAACAAAGCTAACTATTGCAGGCACTGTCTGTCTCTACGCACCCCAATACGTCCCTCCTTCCAAGCTGTGTGTGTGTGTGATTTAGTTTTCCTTTGAAATTTTATGGGAAAAATGACTGATTTACAGTTCATGGGGGTTGCCTAATCACACATATGAAGTTTTGGACAGATCTGACTTTTTTAACCCTTCGAAACAGCCCCTGAGACACCAATTATGGCACTTCCGGTTGGCACAGGAAGCTATAAGTCAACACATATCCTCATTGGGGTATGCTTTTACAGAATCCTGAGTTTTAAGTCTTTACGTTAAGAATTGACTGATTTACACAGGGTTGAATGAACTATGTGTATCAAACTGCAGGCAGGGTATGGATATACACTTTTAGGGTGATTTGAACCATTTCCGGTTGGTCCAGGAAGCTTACAATCAACACAGGTAGACCTCATACTGGCCTGATGGACTGTTACCGAAGACAGGTTCATACGGCATTCATAACCCATATAGGCTTCAGGTTGAATTTAGGGGTGAAGGCAATGTATTCCTATGGGGAGAGAAGTCAATGCAAACTGTTTGAAGTAAACACCTTCTTTTAACTGTTAAGGGTTAATGCCACAAGGTCAAGGTTAGGCTTGCACGGATCGGGAGGACCTTAGGAACGTACCTGAGGTCGAATTGTGTTTCTCAACCTAACGGTTCTCACACAAAAGCAAATGACATTGTGTGGCAGGCTTCATTTTGGGCCTACTTTTCTAATGGTCGCTGCGCTTAGACCGAGCGAGCTACGGTCAAGCGGGATATCTCGTTGAACTCGGCACGGCCTAGGGATTATGGTAATGCCATTGCCTGCTCTCTGTGTCTTTTAGCACCGCACTTTGTCACTCCATCCTTGCTGTGTGTGTGTGAGAGCTTTTCTTTGACATCTGTTGGGAGAAATGACTGATTTACAGTTCAGGAGGGTTACCTAGTCACACATATGAAGTTTTGGAAAGATGTGACTTTTTTAACCCTTCAAAACAGACAGTGTGACCCAATTAAAGGCACTTCCGGTTGGCACAGGAAGCTATAAATAAACTCATATCCTGATTGGGGTATGCCCTACAGAATCCTGAGTTTTAAGTCTTTACGTTAAGAACTGAGTTATTTACGGAGGGTTTAGTGAGTGTGTGTTATTTCAGAAAATCATAGAAAATCACAGAAATCTCGCAGAGCTCCGCAGCACACTTTAAAAAGATTCGTATGAACACCCTGCAACTGGATCTGTAACTGTTGAAAAAAAAAACTATCTTTGAACATCACCAATTTGTCATTGTAAGATTTCTCTTAAATGACGATAGATAAATGGCTGGTTCTTTTTTTATTGACACCGGAGGCTCCTTGACTTTGACGTGAAGTGGAAAAATAATTTCTCTATTTTCATTTTGGACCTTTAATCCCAGAGAAATGGCCATAACTCAAAAACCGTCGAGGCCTAGACGCCATCTTGTTCGGGACCAACTGCCCATTATCCCAAACCTACGCTCACCAAGTTTCGGCTTTGAAATATTTTCCGTTTTGGAGATAAGGCCCCGTCGTGATTCGTGATGTTTTGTTTACAATATGATTGCTTATGCCCTCTTGTGGGATTTTTCGGGACAGCGGAAAAATGACCAAAATTTGATTATTTTATAAAACGGAAACTGAATGTCCGAGAAAGTTCATTTGATGACTTCCCGGGTAGGCCCTGCCCTGCCGCCCTCGGCCCGACGCCGTCCATTTGAATTTTACAAACGTTTTCGGACGTCTAGTAAGGGACCGTACATTTGCAATATGGACTTTCTCACTAACCATACAGCAAATGTCAAAATGTTCCCTTAAGGTATGTCAGGCTATGCTGTTGGTGGACTTGTTAGTTTGCGCTCCAGCACTTGCAGAGGCTCGGTGCATCTCAACAATTGTGCTCTGTAGCCAGGCCGGTTAGCTCAGTTGGTTAGAGTGTGTGCTAATAAGCCAATGGACAAGGTGGGTTTGATCCCCTTACTGGCTATGATGTACATTGGTTGTTGTGTCAAATGTTGTGAGTCACATGCATGTGACATTGTCAAGGGTGCCACAGCATTCAAGAATTGCTGAAATATCTCAGTTGGGAGAGTGTTAGACTGAAGATCTAAAGGTCCCTGGTTTGATCCTGGGTTTTGGCATTTGTATTTGTTCTTTCTTTATGCTCTGGCTTCAAGGAAACTATCCACAGCTTTGTTTGTGGGCCTCAATGGTGTGTGCTACGCTGCTCCTCTGAAAGTAAGTAATGTCTTGCTTTTTCATCTGACATTTTGACATCAGTGTTACAGGAAAGTTGCTTGTCATTGTTACAGTTTCTTGTCATTGTTTACATGACAGTAGGTTGTCGTAAGACAAGGCTGCATGAAGTGTGAACTGGAGCTTTCTTGGATCCACAAAAAAATGTGTTTTTGGGGAATGCGGGCATCGATCCCACTACCTATAGCATGCTAAGCAAACACAATACCAATTGATCAAATTCCCCAGCTGTTTGGAATTGCCACAAGGAGCAACCAAGAGTGTCCAGTCTTGTCAGGCTATGCTGTTGGTGGACTTGTTAGTTTGCGCTCCAGCACTCAGAGGCTCGGTGCATCTCAACAATTGTGCTCTGTAGCCAGCGGCTGGTTAGCTCAGTTGGTTAGAGTGTGTGATACGCTGCTCTCTGAAAGTAAGTAATGTCTTCTTTTTCATCTGACATTGTGACATCAGTGTAACATGAGAGTTGCTTGTCATTGTTACATGACAGTTTCTTGTCATTGTTTACATGACAGTAGGTTGTCGTAAGACAAGGCTGCATGAAGTCTGAACTGGAGTTTTCTTGGATCCATCAAACAATGTGCTTTTGGAGAATGCAGGCATCGATCCCACTACCTCACGCATGCAAAGCATTTGAGCTAATTCCCCAGCCGTTTGGAATTTCCGCATGAAGCAACCAAGAGTGTCCAGTCTTGTCAGGCTATGCTGTTGGTGGACTTGTTAGTTTGCGCTCCAGCACTTGCAGAGGCTCGGTGCATCTCAACAATTGTGCTCTCTAGCCAGCGGCCGGTTAGCTCAGTTGGTTAGAGTGTGTGATACGCTGCTCTCTGAAAGTAAGTAATGTCTTCTTTTTCATCTGACATCGTGACATCAGTGTTACATGAGAGTTGCTTGTCATTGTTACATGACAGTTTCTTGTCATTGTTTACATGACAGTAGGTTGTTGTAAGACAAGGCTGCATGAAGTCTGAACTGGAGTTTTCTTGGATCCATCAAACAATGTGCTTTTGGAGAATGCAGGCATCGATCCCACTACCTCACGCATGCAAAGCATGTGAGCTAATTCTCCAGCCGTTTGGAATTTCCGCATGAAGCAACCAAGAGGGTCCAGTCTTGTCAGGCTATGCTGTTGGTGGACTTGTTAGTTTACGCGCCAGCACTTGCAGAGGCTCGGTGCATCTCAACAATTGCAGCCAATAGCTAGTGGCTGGTTAGCTCAGTTGGTTAGAGTGTGGTGCTAATAACGCCAAGGTCATGGGTTCGATCCCCGTACTGGCTATGATGTACATTTTGAGTGTCAAAATTGTGAGTCACATGCATGTGAATTGTCAAGGGTGCCACAGAATTAAATTTAGTGAATTGCTGAAATAGCTCAGTTGGGAGAGCGTTAGACTGAAGATCTAAAGGTCCCGGGTTCGATCCTGGGTTTCGGCATTTGTATTTGTTCTTTCTTTATGCTCTGGCTTCAAGGAAACTATCCACAGCTTTGTTTGTGGGCCTCAATGGTGTGTGCTACGCTGCTCCTCTGAAAGTAAGTAATGTCTTGCTTTTTCATCTGACATTTTGACATCAGTGTTACAGGAAAGTTGCTTGTCATTGTTACATGACAGTAGGTTGTCGTAAGACAAGGCTGCATGAAGTGTGAACTGGAGCTTTCTTGGATCCACAAAAAAATGTGTTTTTGGGGAATGCGGGCATCGATCCCACTACCTATAGCATGCTAAGCAAACACAATACCAATTGATCAAATTCCCCAGCTGTTTGGAATTGCCACAAGGAGCAACCAAGAGTGTCCAGTCTTGTCAGGCTATGCTGTTGGTGGACTTGTTAGTTTGCGCTCCAGCACTTGCAGAGGCTCGGTGCATCTCAACAATTGTGCTCTGTAGCCAGCGGCTGGTTAGCTCAGTTGGTTAGAGTGTGTGATACGCTGCTCTCTGAAAGTAAGTAAGTAATGTCTTTCATTTCATCTGATTGTGACATCAGTGTAACATGAGAGTTGCTTGTCATTGTTACATGACAGTTTCTTGTCATTGTTTACATGACAGTAGGTTGTCGTAAGACAAGGCTGCATGAAGTCTGAACTGGAGTTTTCTTGGATCCATCAAACAATGTGCTTTTGGAGAATGCAGGCATCGATCCCACTCACCTCACGCATGCAAAGCATTTGAGCTAATTCCCAGCCGTTTGGAATTTCCGCATGAAGCAACCAAGAGGGTCCAGTCTTGTCAGGCTATGCTGTTGGTGGACTTGTTAGTTTTGCGCCAGCACTTGCAGAGGCTCGGTGCATCTCAACAATGCATTGCCAATAGCTAGTGCTGGTTAGCTCAGTTGGTTAGAGTGTGGTGCTAATAACGCCAAGGTCATGGGTTCGATCCCGTACTGGCTATGATGTACATTTTGAGTGTCAAAATTGTGAGTCACATGCATGTGAATTGTCAAGGGTGCCACAGAATTAAATTTAGTGAATTGCCGAAATAGCTCAGTTGGGAGAGCGTTAGACTGAAGATCTAAAGGTCCCTGGTTTGATCCTGGGTTTTGGCATTTGTATTTGTTCTTTCTTTATGCTCTGGCTTCAAGGAAACTATCCACAGCTTTGTTTGTGGGCCTCAATGGTGTGTGCTACGCTGCTCCTCTGAAAGTAAGTAATGTCTTGCTTTTTCATCTGACATTTTGACATCAGTGTTACAGGAAAGTTGCTTGTCATTGTTACATGACAGTAGGTTGTCGTAAGACAAGGCTGCATGAAGTGTGAACTGGAGCTTTCTTGGATCCACAAAAAAAATGTGTTTTTGGGGAATGCGGGCATCGATCCCACTACCTATAGCATGCTAAGCAAACACAATACCAATTGATCAAATTCCCCAGCTGTTTGGAATTGCCACAAGGAGCAACCAAGAGTGTCCAGTCTTGTCAGGCTATGCTGTTGGTGGACTTGTTAGTTTGCGCTCCAGCACTTGCAGAGGCTCGGTGCATCTCAACAATTGTGCTCTGTAGCCAGCGGCTGGTTAGCTCAGTTGGTTAGAGTGTGTGATACGCTGCTCTCTGAAAGTAAGTAATGTCTTCTTTTTCATCTGACATTGTGACATCAGTGTTACATGAGAGTTGCTTGTCATTGTTACATGACAGTTTCTTGTCATTGTTTACATGACAGTAGGTTGTCGTAAGACAAGGCTGCATGAAGTCTGAACTGGAGTTTTCTTGGATCCATCAAACAATGTGCTTTTGGAGAATGCAGGCATCGATCCCACTACCTCACGCATGCAAAGCATTTGAGCTAATTCCCCAGCCGTTTGGAATTTCCGCATGAAGCAACCAAGAGGGTCCAGTCTTGTCAGGCTATGCTGTTGGTGGACTTGTTAGTTTACGCGCCAGCACTTGCAGAGGCTCGGTGCATCTCAACAATTGCGGCCAATAGCTAGTGGCTGGTTAGCTCAGTTGGTTAGAGTGTGGTGCTAATAACGCCAAGGTCATGGGTTCGATCCCCGTACTGGCTATGATGTACATTTTGAGTGTCAAAATTGTGAGTCACATGCATGTGAATTGTCAAGGGTGCCACAGAATTGAACTTAGTGAATTGCTGAAATAGCTCAGTTGGGAGAGCGTTTGAACTTGGCGTTATTAGCACCACACTCACTTTGAAGGAGGAAGCCTAGATTTCAGAGGAACATGTGGATATAAATAGTGCAAATCCACACAACTGTTGTTATCCGGCTTTCCTGCTTTCATGAATAGCTTTACTATACAGGCTGTTCCCTTAGGTGAATAATTCCATTTCTGAACTATCCACACCGGCTCTTGGCTCTGGACAACTCCACCGTCAGTATCTGCTTTGTCAGGGACAATGCTTGTATTCAGCTGTCTATAGAGCAACCAGCTGCTCTAACTTTTCTACCTGGAATGCCCTAGGTTATCAACTGAAACCCTTACTTTCTCCTTCCATGCTGGGTATGTAGATTTATGTAGCCTTCTCACATGCTGTGAGCTATAACTTGTTTCCATGAACTACAGAGACGTGCATATATGTCTTCCATCATAGCTACTCTTAGTCCTGAACTGCCAAGGAGTCAGACACCACTTGGTTTACATAGAACTCCACTGAGACATCCCTCCCTATCCTACTCTCACTTCCTGTTTATCCAGATCAAGTGATCTCTTATGCTTGGTTAATACTAATTTCTCGTTTAATTATGTCAATATTACCCTCTAGCCTTCTCGGGTTCATGTTGTAGGAATAAGATCTCCAACCATACAGTTTAGGATGGACAGCTCACCTATAAAGCCCCACCCTCTTCCAGAAAACACATCATTAGCAAGAGTCAGACACATTTTCACTTCTATGAACAAGAACAGTGAGGAAAGGACAGGTAAGGTATTCTTCATTCGAGAGATGGCCCCCAGAATTCTGTTAATTCCAGTTCTCCTCTCGAACTCTGTTATTGTTCGACAGTGTTAATGTGCCTTACCCTCCCGCAGTGCGATATGAATCCGGGTAGCTCTTTCAGCTAGCTGTCACCTTGGTATGGTCCCCCAACAAGCCTATGGGACTGGATTGAGTGACTTCACCTGTAGTTCACCTGTAGTGCATAAAATCTTGGACATACAGGTTTGGTTAACAAACAGTTTCTCATTTATTCTGTTTATTAGCTAAATTTTTGTTATTTTTATTAGTTAATTATCCCGTAGGTCACATCCTATTCTAGAACACTATTTACCCATCCCCCCTTTGTTACCTGGCTCTGCCCAGGTAACAACCTTGCCTTATTCTTAAACAATGACTTAGGTAAGATTTAGTGAATTATCCTTATGTCTGACATCATCATGTAGGAGCGCCCCTTTCATTTTCCACATGTCCAATTCTCCCTTTTGTCTCCATTCAGTAACTGTTATCTTTGCCTGTCCTGGCTCCCCTTCTAAAACTTCTCCTCTCTGCTCTCCAACCTTCAAGGTCTCTGCAGTGCGGGGGAGGGCTCTTCTGTCTGCCTTTTCCCATATCTGTCTGTAGCTCTGTTTCTCATGTTTCCAAATTTGAACTACATGTCTCACTGTTTGGCTTTATCTAAACTCATGGATTTTCTTTTAGAAAAACATGTCTATGGTGGCAATTTCTAAAGTCCTTATATAGGTTAATTAAACTATCTTAATCCTAACAATAATCTTAAATCATCACAGATGTCCTATATTCCTGTTAAATGTAATACTATTTAAAAACTTATAATAATCAAACAAAGTCTAATAAATGCTAACCATATTAGTCAGTCTCATCCTCCCCTGAAAGCATGCTTCAGTATCAGCATCTCCAACTGGAGCATCAAGCAAAGGCATCATGCCTGAAGCCTTCACCACATCTGTAACAGACTTCTTAAAACACGGTATGATGCAAGCAGCACAACACATCAATAACAAAAATACAAGAATTAGGATCAGAAATCCAGTAACCACCAAACCAGTGTCCTTACCAAACCAGGCTCTCAACCAAGAGAACAGTCCAGACTCCTCCACCCCCGCCATGGTCCTCATCTCAACAGATAGTGCATCAAGCCCATTAAGGACCTTAGATATTCTACCATCTGGGCTGGTGTTATTAGGAATATACGTGCAACATTGTTCACCGAACATCTTGCAGACGCCCCCCTGACTGGCAAGAAGCATATCCAAAGCAAGTCTATTCTGTATAAGACAGCCACAAATTGTCCCTACCATCAAAACCAGTCTCAGTGCCCAATTGATCAATAGCTGAATATTCTAACATTAATTACCTGAATGGGATTTTTAACACAGTGGTGGCAGATTCGGTCATAGGAGTGTGTCTGGCCCTGGTTCGTCTTCTCAAATCAAATCAAATCAAATTTTATTTGTCCATGAATGGCAGATTTTTTTATTTTTTTTTTTTTTATTTTACCTTTATTTAACCAGGTAGGCAAGTTGAGTGACCTGGCCAAGATAAAGCAAAGCAGTTCGACAGATACAACGACACAGAGGGAGTAAAACAAACATACAGTCAATAATACAGTATAAACAAGTCTATATACAATGTGAGCAAATGAGGTGAGAAGGGAGGTAAAGGCAAAAAAAGGCCATGGTGGCAAAGTAAATACAATATAGCAAGTAAAACACTGGAATGGTAGTTTTGCAATGGAAGAATGTGCAAAGTAGAAATAAAAATAATGGGGTGCAAAGGAGCAAAATAAATAAATAAATAAAAATTAAATACAGTTGGGAAAGAGGTAGTTGTTTGGGCTAAATTATAGGTGGGCTATGTACAGGTGCAGTAATCTGTGAGCTGCTCTGACAGTTGGTGCTTAAAGCTAGTGAGGGAGATAAGTGTTTCCAGTTTCAGAGATTTTTGTAGTTCGTTCCAGTCATTGGCAGCAGAGAACTGGAAGGAGAGGCGGCCAAAGAAAGAATTGGTTTTGGGGGTGACTAGAGAGATATACCTGCTGGAGCGTGTGCTACAGGTGGGAGATGCTATGGTGACCAGCGAGCTGAGATAAGGGGGACTTTACCTAGCAGGGTCTTGTAGATGACATGGAGCCAGTGGGTTTGGCGACGAGTATGAAGCGAGGGCCAGCCAACGAGAGCGTACAGGTCGCAATGGTGGGTAGTATATGGGGCTTTGGTGATAAAACGGATTGCACTGTGATAGACTGCATCCAATTTGTTGAGTAGGGTATTGGAGGCTATTTTGTAAATGACATCGCCAAAGTCGAGGACTGGTAGGATGGTCAGTTTTACAAGGGTATGTTTGGCAGCATGAGTGAAGGATGCTTTGTTGCGAAATAGGAAGCCAATTCTAGATTTAACTTTGGATTGGAGATGTTTGATATGGGTCTGGAAGGAGAGTTTACAGTCTAACCAGACACCTAAGTATTTGTAGTTGTCCACGTATTCTAAGTCAGAGCCGTCCAGAGTAGTGATGTTGGACAGGCTGGTAGGTGCAGGTAGCGATCGGTTGAAGAGCATGCATTTAGTTTTACTTGTATTTAAGAGCAATTGGAGGCCACGGAAGGAGAGTTGTATGGCATTGAAGCTTGCCTGGAGGGTTGTTAACACAGTGTCCAAAGAAGGGCCGGAAGTATACAGAATGGTGTCGTCTGCGTAGAGGTGGATCAGGGATTCACCAGCAGCAAGAGCGACCTCATTGATGTATACAGAGAAGAGAGTCGGTCCAAGAATTGAACCCTGTGGCACCCCCATAGAGACTGCCAGAGGTCCGGACAGCAGACCCTCCGATTTGACACACTGAACTCTATCAGAGAAGTAGTTGGTGAACCAGGCGAGGCAATTATTTGAGAAACCAAGGCTGTCGAGTCTGCCGATGAGGATGTGGTGATTGACAGAGTCGAAAGCCTTGGCCAGATCAATGAATACGGCTGCACAGTAATGTTTCTTATCGATGGCGGTTAAGATATCGTTTAGGACCTTGAGCGTGGCTGAGGTGCACCCATGACCAGCTCTGAAACCAGATTGCATAGCAGAGAAGGTATGGTGAGATTCGAAATGGTCGGTAATCTGTTTGTTGACTTGGCTTTCGAAGACCTTAGAAAGGCACGGTAGGATAGATATAGGTCTGTAGCAGTTTGGGTCAAGAGTGTCCCCCTTTGAAGAGGGGGATGACCGCAGCTGCTTTCCAATCTTTGGGAATCTCAGACGACACGAAAGAGAGGTTGAACAGGCTAGTAATAGGGGTGGCAACAATTTCGGCAGATAATTTTAGAAAGAAAGGGTCCAGATTGTCTAGCCCGGCTGATTTGTAGGGGTCCAGATTTTGCAGCTCTTTCAGAACATCAGCTGAATGGATTTGGGAGAAGGAGAAATGGGGAAGGCTTGGGCGAGTTGCTGTTGGGGGTGCAGTGCTGTTGTCCGGGGTAGGAGTAGCCAGGTGGAAAGCATGGCCAGCCGTAGAAAAATGCTTATTGAAATTCTCAATTATGGTGGATTTATCATTGGTGACAGTGTTTCCTATCTTCAGTGCAGTGGGCAGCTGGGAGGAGGTGTTCTTATTCTCCATGGACTTTACAGTGTCCCAGAACTTTTTGAGTTAGTGTTGCAGGAAGCAAATTTCTGCTTGAAAAAGCTAGCCTTGGCTTTTCTAACTGCCTGTGTATAATGGTTTCTAGCTTCCCTGAACAGCTGCATATCACGGGGCTGTTCGATGCTAATGCAGAACGCCATAGGATGTTTTTGTGTTGGTTAAGGGCAGTCAGGTCTGGGGAGAACCAAGGGCTATATCTGTTCCTGGTTCTAAATTTCTTGAATGGGGCATGTTTATTTAAGATGGTTAGGAAGGCATTTTTAAAAAATATCCAGGCATCCTCTACTGACGGGATGAGATCAATATCCTTCCAGGATACCCCGGCCAGGTCGATTAGAAAGGCCTGCTCGCAGAAGTGTTTCAGGGAGCGTTTTACAGTGATGAGTGGAGGTCGTTTGACCGCTGACCCATTACGGATGCAGGCAATGAGGCAGTGATCGCTGAGATCTTGGTTGAAGACAGCAGAGGTGTATTTAGAGGGGAAGTTGGTTAGGATGATATCTATGAGGGTGCCTGTGTTTAAGGCTTTGGGGAGGTACCTGGTAGGTTCATTGATAATTTGTGTGAGATTGAGGGCATCAAGTTTAGATTGTAGGATCGAAAAGCGCAGGAAAATCTGATCACTGGAGATGGAAAAAAATATCCATGCGCCACTCCCAGGAATTGTTAAAGGTGAACCGTAATATATGAGGCCGAGCTTGCAGTACCTACAGCTTCCACAGGGTGTATAGAGTCTCCTCATTTGAATCTGAATTGATTCTTGGTAGATCCGACCAAAGGGAACCGATTCCCTCCGACCACCGACCCGAGGCATTGTCTTTGTGTTTTTCCGGACATTTTTCCACACGGCCAGCTATCGAATTTACATCGCCTCCTGATGATTTTTATAGCTTATTAACGTGTAGTTATACCTAAAGTTGCATTAGAAAGGTATTTCGAAGTGTTTTGTGAAAGTTTATCGTCGAATTTTTAACTTTTAAAAAATGACGTTACGTTATGAAACGCTATTTTTTTCCGTTTATCACACAGTCTTCATAGATCGATATCTAGGCTATATATGGACCGATTTAATCCAAAAAAGACCCTATTGATTATGGGACATCAAGGTGTGCAAAGAAAGAAGATGGTCAAAGGTAATTAATGTTTTATATTTTATTGTGCGGTTTGTGTAGCGCCGACTATGCTAATTCTTTTGTTTACATCCCCTACGGGTCTTTTGGGGTGTTGCATGCTATCAGATAATTGCTTCTCATGCTTTCGCCGAAAAGCATTTTAAAAATCTGACACGGTGGCTAGATTCACAATGACTGTAGCTTTATTTCAATACCAAGCATGTGTATTTTAATGAACGTTTGCGTTTTAACTAATACTATTAGCGTGTAGCGTAGCGCATTTGCATTTCCAGAGCTCTAGGTGGGACATCTGCATCTCAAGTAAGCTCAAGAGGTTTTTAAGCATGTTCCAGTTTAGGTCACCTAGCAGCACGAACTCTGAAGATAGATGGGGGCAATCAGTTCACATATGGTGTCCAGAGCACAGCTGGGGGCAGAGGGTGGTCTATAGCAGGTGGCAACGGTGAGAGACTTGTTTTTAGAGAGGTGGATTTTTAAAAGTAGAAGTTCAAATTGTTTGGGTACAGACCTGGATAGTAGGACAGAACTCTGCAGGCTATCTTTGCAGTAGATTGCAACACCGCCCCCTTTGGCAGTTCTATCTTGTCTGAAAATGTTGTAGTTTGGAATTAAAATTTCTGAATTTTTGGTGGTCTTCCTAACCCAGGATTCAGACACAGCTAGAACATCCGGGTTGGCTGATTATGCTAAAGCAGTGAATAGAACAAACTTAGGGAGGAGGCTTCTAATGTTAACATGCATGAAACCAAGGCTATTACGGTCACAGAAGTCATCAAAAGAGAGCGCCTGGGGAATAGGAGTGGAGCTAGGCACTGCAGGGCCTGGATTCACCTCTACATCGCCAGAGGAACATAGGAGGAGTAGAATAAGGGTACGGCTAAAAGCTATGAGAATTGGTCGTCTAGAACGTCTGGAACATAGAGTAAAAGGAGGTTTCTGGGGGCGATAAAATAGCATCAAGGTATAATGTACAGACAAATGTATGGTAGGATGTGAATACAGTGGAGGTAAACCTAGGTATTGAGTGATGAAGAGAGAGATATTGTCTCTAGAAACATCATTGAAACCAGGAGATGTCATTGCATGTGTGGGTGGTGGAACTAATAGGTTGGATAAGGTATAGTGAGCAGGACTAGAGGCTCTACAGTGAAATAAGCCAATAAACACTAACCAGAACAGCAATGGACAAGACATATTGACATTAAGGAGAGGCATGCTTAGTCGAGTGATCAAAAGGGTCCGGTGAGTGGAGAGGTTGGTTGGTGATTTAGACAGCTAGCCAGGCCATCGGTAGCAAGCTAGCATAGGATGGAGGTCTGTTGTTAGCCACCTCTTGCGTTCTGTCAGTAGATTAGTGGGGTTCCGTGTGGAAGAGGGGATTAATCCAAATCACACAACAACAAAAATAAAAACAATAGATATAGTTATAGATGCCCAAGAAGAAAACATAATAATAATAAAAATAAATAAATTGTCCGATTGTCTATTCAAATAGCAGCCGGTAAGATAGCTAACGGTTAGCAGGCCGCAGATGGGCGTTCAGGTAACGTCGCGACGGAGGAGCCAGCCGGATCTCCTTCGGGTAGATAACGTCGGCAGTCCAGTTATGAAGGCCTTTAGAGTTGTCTTCTGGGTTCAGCCTTCTAGTTGCCTTTATCAACAGGTTGAAATGTAATAAATGACATCACAATGACATGTCCTCAGAGTTGGAAAGATCCTACATCTGAACACATTATTTAACATGGTGACATGGTGCTGCTAGTGAAAGAAAACATTAAGAGACAGAATACAGGCGGTGGAGTTTGCACAAAGTTTACGTACAACAATATATTCAAAATCAAATCAAATCAAATTTTATTTGTCACATACACATGGTTAGCAGATGTTAATGCGAGTGTAGCGAAATGCTTGTGCTTCTAGTTCCGACAATGCAGTAATAACGAGCAAGTAATCTAACTAACAATTCCAAAAAAAAAAAAAAAACTACTGTCTTATACACAGTGTAAGGGGATAAAGAATATGTACATAAGGATATATGAATGAGTGATGGTACAGAGCAGCATAGGCAAGATACAGTAGATGATATCGAGTACAGTATATACATATGAGATAAGTATGTAAACCAAGTGGCATAGTTAAAGTGGCTAGTGATACATGTATTACATAAGGATGCAGTCGATGATATAGAGTACAGTATCAACGTATGCATATGAGATGAACAATGTAGGGTAAGTAACATTATATAAGGTAGCATTGTTTAAAGTGGCTAGTGATATATTTACATAATTTCCCATCAATTCCCATGATTAAAGTGGCTGGAGTAGAGTCAGTGTCATTGACAGTGTGTTGGCAGTAGCCACTCAATGTTAGTGGTGGCTGTTTAACAGTCTGATGGCCTTGAGATAGAAGCTGTTTTCAGTCTCTCGGTCCCAGCTTTGATGCACCTGTACTGACCTCGCCTTCTGGATGACAGCGGTGTGAACAGGCAGTGGCTCGGGTGGTTGATGTCCTTGATGATCTTTATGGCCTTCCTGTAGCATCGGGTGGTGTAGGTGTCCTGGAGGGCAGGTAGTTTGCCCCGGTGATGCGTTGTGCAGACCTCACTACCCTCTGGAGAGACCTTACGGTTGAGGCGGTGCAGTTGCCATACCAGGCGGTGATACAGCCCGCCAGGATGCTCTCGATTGTGCATCTGTAGAAGTTTGTGAGTGCTTTTGGTGACAAGCCGAATTTCTTCAGCCTCCTGAGGTTGAAGAGGCGCTGCTGCGCCTTCCTCACGATGCTGTCTGTGTGAGTGGACCAATTCAGTTTGTCTGTGATGTGTATGCCGAGGAACTTAAAACTTGCTACCCTCTCCACTACTGTTCCATCGATGTGGATGGGGGGTGTTCCCTCTGCTGTTTCCTGAAGTCCACAATCATCTCCTTAGTTTTGTTGACGTTGAGTGTGAGGTTATTTTCCTGACACCACACTCCGAGGGCCCTCACCTCCTCCCTGTAGGCCGTCTCGTCGTTGTTGGTAATCAAGCCTACCACTGTTGTGTCGTCCGCAAACTTGATGATTGAGTTGGAGGCGTGCATGGCCACGCAGTCGTGGGTGAACAGGGAGTACAGGAGGGGGCTCAGAACGCACCCTTGTGGGGCCCCAGTGTTGAGGATCAGCGGGGAGGAGATGTTGTTGCCTACCCTCACCACCTGGGGGCGGCCCGTCAGGAAGTCCAGTACCCAGTTGCACAGGGCGGGGTCGAGACCCAGGGTCTCGAGCTTGATGACGAGCTTGGAGGGTACTATGGTGTTGAATGCCGAGCTGTAGTCGATGAACAGCATTCTCACATAGGTATTCCTCTTGTCCAGATGGGTTAGGGCAGTGTGCAGTGTGGTTGAGATTGCATCGTCTGTGGACCTATTTGGGCGGTAAGCAAATTGGAGTGGGTCAAGGGTGTCAGGTAGGGTGGAGGTGATATGGTCCTTGACTAGTCTCTCAAAGCACTTCATGATGACGGATGTGAGTGCTACGGGGGCGGTAGTCGTTTAGCTCAGTTACCTTAGCTTTCTTGGGAACAGGAACAATGGTGGCCCTCTTGAAGCATGTGGGAACAGCAGACTGGTATAGGGATTGGTTGAATATGTCCGTAAACACACCGGCCAGCTGGTCTGCGCATGCTCTGAGGGCGCGGCTGGGGATGCCGTCTGGGCCTGCAGCCTTGCGAGGGTTAACACGTTTAAATGTCTTACTCACTTCGGCTGCAGTGAAGGAGGAGACCGCATGATTCCGTTGCAGGCCGTGTCAGTGGCACTGTATTGTCCTCAAAGCGGGCAAAAAAGTTATTTAGTCTGCCTGGGAGCAAGACATCCTGGTCCGAGACTGGGCTGGGTTTCTTCCTGTAGTCCGTGATTGACTGTAGACCCTGCCACATACCTCTTGTGTCTGAGCCGTTGAATTGAGATTCTACTTTGTCTCTGTACTGGCGCTTAGCTTGTTTGATAGCCTTGCGGAGGGAATAGCTGCACTGTTTGTATTCAGTCATGTTACCAGACACCTTGCCCTGATTAAAAGCAGTGGTTCGTGCCTTCAGTTTCACACGAATGCTGCCATCAATCCACGGTTTCTGGTTAGGGAATGTTTTAATCGTTGCTATGGGAACGACATCTTCAACGCACGTTCTAATGAACTCGCACACCGTATCAGCGTATTCGTCAATGTTGTTGTCTGACGCAATGTCTGAAACATCTCCCAGTCCACGTGATGGAAGCAGTCTTGGAGTGTGGAGTCAGCTTGGTCGGACCAGCGTTGGACAGACCTCAGCGTGGGAGCTTCTTGTTTTAGTTTCTGTCTGTAGGCAGGGATCAACAAAATGGAGTCGTGGTCAGCTTTTCCGAAAGGGGGCGGGGCAGGGCCTTATATGCGTCGCGGAAGTTAGAGTAACAATGATCCAGGGTCTTTCCACCCCTGGTTGCGCAATCAATATGCTGATAAAATTTAGGGAGTCTTGTTTTCAGATTAGCCTTGTTAAAATCCCCAGCTACAATGAATGCAGCCTCCGGATAAATCGTTTCCAGTTTGCAGAGAGTTAAATAAAGTTCGTTCAGAGCCATCGATGTGTCTGCTTGGGGGATATATATACGGCTGTGATTATAATCGAAGAGAATTCTCTTGGTAGATAATGCGGTCTACATTTGATTGTGAGGAATTCTAAATCAGGTGAACAGAAGGATTTGAGTTCCTGTATGTTTCCTTCATCACACCATGTCACGTTGGCCATAAGGCATACGCCCCCGCCCGTCTTCTTACCAGAGAGATGTTTGTTTCTGTCGGCGCGATGCGTGGAGAAACCCGCTGGCTGCACCGCTTCGGATTGCGTCTCTCCAGTGAGCCATGTTTCCGTGAAGCAGAGAACGTTACAGTCTCTGATGTCCCTCTGGAATGCTACCCTTGCTCGGATTTCATCAACCTTGTTGCCGAGGTATTGAACTAGGTAGACTGAGCATAGAGCTAAAGGCTATAACCACGGGAAGAAACTGTTCAGATTGGGGTCTATAACATCCAATCACTTAGGTTTACAGCAGCTGACAGTTGCAATTTCATTGCTAATAACTCAAACTTCCTTTTTCAGATGAAGACATCATCTCTGTACAGATGTAGGATCTGAATTTGATCACCCTGTTGCAGGAAAACTAAAACTTGCAGTGTATTTGATGTTTTAAAAGGCTTCTGAAGTTTGTAATTTCCACTTTCCACTTTAAAATGTTAATTATAATCCACATCATTTTTCTGCTTCAGTAAACTGTCTCAAATTAAGATCCTACATCTGTAGCAAAACACCTGTCTTCCATGTATTCTCCTTTGACCATTTGACATCTTTTATTTACTGTTGTTGAGGCTGGTTGAATGAGTTGCCTATGAAAGCTACTTCATCTGTGAGAAAACAGGCGGCTGCACCAGTGACTGTAAGTTATGTGATTTCCTCATATGAAATTAAAAGTATGTTTGTAGCCTACGCAGTTACAAAATGGCTGTTGAAACTGTAACACATATTTCTCAGTACATTAGAAGTCGGATAAATGTGTTGAGACGTAGGAAAGATAGGCAACCTCTCGTTGGTCTTGGCTTTCTACACACTATTATAAGGTTAGTCGATGTCAGACATTCAATAGTCAGAGTAGGTTGGAGCTAAGATCACTTATCATGCTGACACACCTGATGGTCTCTGTGAACTGATCTGAACAGGTTTAGGCTGGTCATCTATGATATGTAGGTTATATACAGTACATTCTCTGTCCTGCTACTGGAAGGACTATAACATTATGTGAACTGATCTGAACAGGTTTAGACTGGTCATCTATGATATGTAGGTTATATACAGTACATTCTCTGTCCTGCTACTGGTAGGACTATAACATTATGTGAACTGATCTGAACAGGTTTAGGCTGGTCATCTATGATATGTAGGTTATATACAGTACATTCTCTGTCCTGCTACTGGTAGGACTATAACATTATGTGAACTGACCTGAACAGGTTTAGACTGGTCATCTATGATATGTAGGCTATAGCCGAGGTATAGACCTTGATCTGCATATCACTAACAAACTGCTATTATACATTATAACCTAGTCTACTTTACATAATATAACATATCACTAACAACCCACTACTATACATTATAACCTAGTCTACTTTACATAATATAACATATCACTAACAACCCACTACTATACATTATAACCTAGTCTACTTTACATAATATAACATCTACATATCACTAACAACCCCTACTATACATTATAGCCTAGTCTACTTGACATAATATAACATCTGCATATCACTAACAACCCACTACTATACATTATAACCTAGTCTACTTTACATAATATAACATCTACATATCACTAACAACCCACTACTATGCATTATAACCTAGTTAGTCTACTTTACATTATATAACATCTCTTACCTGTTGCATAAAACCTTTCTGAATGGATCAATGATTTCCCCCTCAGATCAATCATGTCCGTTTTAGCCCTTCTGTCTACATTCTCAGATACATTTAGAAAATAACAGATTGAAAGACAATAAATATCCTACTTTTAATTAATACAAATAATTGTGTTGCTGTACTGTCTATAACTACCTTAACAAACAGTGACTTATTATTATTATTATTATTATTGTTGCTGTACTGTCTATAACTACCTTATCAAACAGTGATTTATTATTATTATTGACAGTTACCATGGAAATGTCATTTCACAACTACATATTCATGTGATTGTATTAAATCACCTGACTGTTTCGATATGTCTATTAGTAAATGTTTTATAAGAGATCATTAATAAATTATAACAATTCAAGAATTACTGTGTTAACCACAACCAACATGTTGGATCTCTGTTTAGGGGTCAGTGCTCTAAAATGAGTCTCTCTAGGGAGAGAGAGGAGGGGGCCCTGCCTCTAAAATTAGACTCTCTGGGGAACATGACACCAAATCTAAGAGGTGAGATGACAATTTTAGAAATAATTATTAAGAGTTTACACATTTGTTTTTTCATCAGAAATGGTTGCTTACCTTCAATATTACTGTTCTAAGATGATCAGTTAATAGATTTTAGATGGGTATATCTTTATTAAATAACTATTATTATCAGTTAATAGATTTTAGATGGGTATATCTTTATTAAATAACTATTATTATCAGTTAATAGATTTAAGATGGGTATATCTTTATTAAATAACTATTATTATCAGTTAATAGATTTTAGATGGGTATATCTTTATTAAATAACTATTATTATCAGTTAATAGATTTTAGATGGGTATATCTTTATTAAAGAACTATTATTATCAGTTAATAGATTTTAGATGGGTATATCTTTATTAAATTACTATTATTATCAGTTAATAGATTTTAGATGGGTATATCTTTATTAAATAACTATTATTATCAGTTAATAGATTTTAGATGGGTATATCTTTATTAAATTATTATTACTATTATTTTCAGTTAATATATTTTAGATGGGTATATCTTTATTAAATGATTATTACTATTATTATCAGTTAATAGATTTTAGATGGGTATATCTTTATTAAATTATATCTTTATTATTACTATTATTTTCAGTTAATAGATTTTAGATGGGTATATCTTTATTAAATTATTATTACTATTATTATCAGTTAATAGATTTTAGATGGGTATATCTTAAATTATTACTACTATTATTTTCAGTTAATAGATTTGAGATGGGTATATCTTAAATTATTATTACTATTATTATCAGTCAATAGATTTTAGATGGGTATATCTTAAATTATTATTACTATTATTTTCAGTTAATATATTTTAGATGGGTATATCTTTATTAAATTATTATTACTATTATTATCAGTTAATAGATTTTAGATGGGTATATCTTAAATTATTATTACTATTATTATCAGTTAATATATTTTAGATGGGTATATCTTTATTAAATTATTATTACTATTATTATCAGTTAATAGATTTTAGATGGGTATATCTTTATTAAATTATTATTACTATTATTATCAGTTAATAGATTTTAGATGGGTATATCTTTATTAAGTTATTATTACTATTAATATCAGTTAATAGATTTTAGATGGGTATATCTTTATTAAATAACTATTATTATCAGTTAATAGATTTTAGATGGGTATATCTTTATTAAATAACTATTATTATCAGTTAATAGATTTTAGATGGGTATATCTTTATTAAATTACTATTACTATTATTTTCAGTTAATAGATTTTAGATGGGTATATCTTTATTAAATTATTATTACTATTATTTTCAGTTAATAGATTTTAGATGGGTATATCTTAAATTATTATTACTATTATTATCAGTTAATAGATTTTAGATGGGTATATCTTTATTAAATTATTATTACTATTATTATCAGTTAATAGATTTTAGATGGGTATATATTTATTTCGTTATTATTACTATTATTATCAGTTAATAGATTTTAGATGGGTATATCCTTATTAAATTATTATTACTATTATTATCAGTTAATATATTTTAGATGGGTATACCTTTATTAAATTATTATTACTATTATTGTCAGTTAATAGATTTTAGATGGGTATATCTTTATTAAATTATTATTACTATTATTATCAGTTAATAGATTTTAGATGGGTATATCTTAAATTATTATTACTATTATTATCAGTTAATAGATTTTAGATGGGTATATCTTTATTAAATTATTATTACTATTATTATCAGTTAATATATTTTAGATGGGTATATCTTTATTAAATTATTATTACTATTACTTTCAGTTAATATATTTTAGATGGGTATATCTTAAATTATTATTACTATTATTATCAGTTAATAGATTTTAGATGGGTATATCTTTATTAAATTATTATTACAAAAAACATTTGACTCTCTGAAATGAAAACATCAAATTATAATCAAATATATAGATTTTATGACATGTCTGTCATTGAAAAGCCCCATGCCATGATTAGATAGTGAAACAACACCAATCTCTTTTATAATTTATTTTAACAGTAAAAGTTCATTTATGACAGTTTCTGAAAATGGATATATAGCGTTTTGGAGTTAAACTCTTCTTATGTTTCCCCATCTGAGCTCAGAGTAGATGAGAGATGTAATGTTTGTCTCTTTTGTGTTGTAGCCCAATCAAGCAGGAGAGACCAGCCTCCCCTGTACCCAGCTGTGTGTCCCTGAAGAGTGACCGGTCTATGGGTCATCCTATAATGTTTAGAGAGGAAGACTTTTCTACTGAACAAAGGTAAGAAGAACTCATGGGTCCTGGTCAGTGAGTTAAACAACACTGTCTCTAGTCATTTCTCATCTCCCATTTTCCCATTTATTGTTGTTGTTTTCATAATCCATAGGCTAATCATTTTGTCCATTTTCATAGTCCTAAAACAATATTAAACAGACACAATGTTTCCTCCGTGTGTGTGTGTGTGTGTGTGTGTGTGTGTGTGTGTGTGTGTGTGTGTGTGTGTGTGTGTGTGTGTGTGTGTGTGTGTTTGTACCTCCTGGATGAGGAGATGTAATCTCATGTTTTGTCCACAGAAACCAACAGGAGAGATCAGAGTCAGAGAATCTCAGTGGTCAGTCTTCCCAGAGTCATCAAACAGACCTGGACTCCATATTCAGTGTATGTGGTCCTGTTATGTACATTTGTTTTTGTTTATCATTCATTAATGTGTTAATGAGAAAGCATTTATTCTCTTGCTTAACTTAATTACTTAATTTTTTTCAGATGCTTGAAGAGAAAATTATGACATTTGTGAGGAACGAGCTGAAGATGTTCAAGAGGATTCTTAGTCCAGAACTCCCAGAAGGCTTTGAGAGTCAGAAGCAGGATAAGGAAGTGGTGGACGCTGAAGATGAAGCAGGAGAGCAGTGCCAGAGGGGGCTCTGAAGATCACACTGCACGTCCTGAGGAAAATGAACCAGAAGGAGCTTGCTGACACACTGGAGAAAAGTATGAGCTGTCTGCCTCATGTTGAATGGTGTTTATAATATTTTAGTAGTTTTACAACAAACATTGAAAAGCTGTAGCTAAAAAAAAGGCTGTAGCTAAAGTACAGCTAAAGTAGCTGTGTAACTCAATGATTTTGTAGCTGCCTTACCACAACACCTAGTGACCTCATCAAGTAGCAGCAGGGATGTGTTGTGTTGATTAATTTAGATTGAGAGACAACATTAATAATAGCATCAATAAAATTATATTAATATAATCAGTCACACCAGTCTGTAATGCTTTATGAAAACATTTACACATTTTTACAGTCAGTAAACCTATTACAGCTACCCCCTACTTTGTGCAATTTCCGCCTGAAGACATCTAAATAAGACACCCAAATCTAACAGCCTGTAGCTCAAGCACAGAACCAAGGATATGCATATTCTTGGTACCATTTGAAAGAAAGGTGTCCCAGACAAGTATCCCAAATGTACCCAAGTGGCCAAATTGGTGAAGGTATACATTTTGAAACAAATAACTATATACAAAATACCAAAAGGGTATCCTAACACACCCCGCCCAAAAAAAAAGATTTGAGAAAAAAAGGGAAAAAAATTGATTAAAAAAATAACATGGGTAACTATTTACACACTTTCAATATTTGGAAGACCCTCAGTCCTCTATATATATAGAGAGAGTACAGGGAACATAAGGTTGAATATATTATTATAGACCTGCTAGATCTACTGTCTCTTTTATATTATGACAATTCAGCTAGATCTACTGTCTCTCTTATATTATGACAAACCAGCTAGATCTACTGTCTTTATTATATTACAACAGACCAGCTGTATCTACTGTCTCCATTTCACTTTGGCCATTGTTGTGGGCCTGCCCTCTCCTCAACAGCCTCAAATAGGCTATTTCGTGTGGGTTGGGGTGGGGCGGCAGACACACGCATCTCACATTTCATGACATTGTTTATATATTGCTTCTAAAATGTAAAACAAATCACAAATAATATTTTCTATTATTAATTTCAAACAAGGGCATTAGCATGATAAGAACTGACCAGCCCAAAACGATGTCCTCTCCCGTTCAAAAAATATTCCTCCACAATCGCCAAATGAATCGTCCTACTACAATCTCTGTCTCACTTTCCCAATCAATTTATTCTAAAATTGTGTGTACATCTGTTTATCTAGACTTAGATTTAGCTTTCCCTGACTTAGTCGCCATAATGATTGATATATAAACAGCTGAATCGGCGCGTTTACCAAACAATGCAATGCGTAATATGTGTTTCTCCTTCCGGTATGAAACTTCAATAGCAAATGACTCTCGTTACGCTGGAGCTTACTACATGGGTTGGTCTTGCAACACATAAACATGACCTATTGCTATTTAGCTCAGCTCATTGGCTATCTGCCCAGCTAGATTTCAAGACGATCAGTGGTCATTGGGTTAAAAGACAGTCAATCAACGAAACAGCGGGCAAATCATTGGTGCACAATGATGTCATGACTTGTTGTCTTCAAATCGGTTTCTTTCAGTCAAACGTCCCGCGAAATGGCCCATCAGGTTTGATTGTGTTACAAACAAACCAGTTGATTGCTGGTTTGTTTGATTATTATATTGAACAACATCTTAAACCAAACATGACTGGAAAAGTCACGTTCTGTGGATTATTTACCTGGAATGTGTCGTCGAAAATGGAATGAGAAGGAATTCACGACACAAGCGGTTCACAAAATGTTTCGTGTGAGGCTATAAAAATTGATTTTATCAAACAAAAGACCATTCATTGTGTAACAATGAGCATTGAATTGCAAACAGACGAAGGTCGTCAAAGGTAAACGATTTATTTTAATGCAGTTTGTGATTATGTTTGTGATTATGTTACCCCTGTGCTGGTTAAACATATTTTTTTTATGGGGCTCTATGCTCAGATAATCGCATCGTATTCTTTCGCAGTAAATCCTTTTAAATCTGACAACGGAGTTGGATTAGCAAGATTCTAGGCTTTCGATACATGTGAGACACTTGTATTTTCATGAATGTCAAAACCCCATGCCACACCCTGGCCTGACCAAATACATAAAGATAAACACAAAATACTTTGACCAGGGCGTGACAGAACCCCCCTAAGGTGCGGACTCCCGAACGCACCTCAAAACAATAGGGAGGGTCCGGTGGGCGTCTGTCCATGGTGGCGGCTCCGGCGCGGGACGTGGACCCCACTCCTTTAATGTCTTAGTCCCCTCCCTTCGTCCCTGGATAGTCCACCCGCCGCCGACCATGGCCTAGTAGTCCTCACCCAGAACCCCACTGGACTGAGAGCAGATCGGGACTGAAGGACAGCTCGGGACCGAGGCAGCTCGGGACTGAGGGGAAGCTCGGGAGTGAGAGAAAGCTCAGGAGTGAGAGAAAGCTCAGGAGTGAGAGGAAGCTCAGGAGTGAGAGGAAGCTCAGGAGTGAGAGGAAGCTCAGGAGTGAGAGGAAGCTCAGGAGTGAGAGGAAGCTCAGGAGTGAGAGGAAGCTCAGGGAGTGAGAGGAAGCTCAGGAGAGTCTGGGCTGACTGGCAGCGCTGGGAGACTGGCGATGCTGGGCAGACTGGCGGCGCTGGGCAGACTGGCGGCGCTGGGCATACTGGCGGTGCTGGGCAGACTGACGACGCTGGGCAGACTGGCACGCTGGGC
The DNA here is from genome assembly GCF_018296145.1 of Oncorhynchus tshawytscha. Taxonomy (NCBI): domain Eukaryota; kingdom Metazoa; phylum Chordata; class Actinopteri; order Salmoniformes; family Salmonidae; genus Oncorhynchus; species Oncorhynchus tshawytscha. Next base: position 43,503 of record NW_024608021.1, read on the forward strand.
AGGCTGGCGATGCTGGGCAGACTGGACGACGCTGGGCAGACTGACGACGCTGGGCAGACTGGCGATGCTGGGCAGACTGGCGATGCTGGGCAGACTGGCGGCGCTGGGCAGACTGGCGACGCTGGGCAGACTGGCGATAGGCTGGGCAGACTGGCGATGCTGGGCAGACTGACGGCGCTGGGCAGACTGGCGACGCCTGGGCAGACTGGGCAGCACTGGCAGCGCTGGGCAGACTGGCGGCACTAGCTGCTCCATATAGGCTGACAGCTCTGGCGACTTACAGACACCCATGCAGACTGGCGGCTCCGCAGACTGGCAGCTCCGTGCAGACTGGCAGCTCCCTGCAGACTGGCAGCTCCATGCAGACTGACAGCCTCCCGTGCAGACTGACAGCTCTTTTGCAGACTGGCAGCTCCATGCAGACTGGCAGCTCCATGCAGACTGGCAGCTCCATGCAGACTGGCTGCTCCATGCAGACTGGCTGCTCCATGCAGACTGACAGCTCTGGCTGCTTCATGCAGACTGACATCTCTGGCTGCTCCATGTAGACTGGCTGCTTCATGCAGACTGGCAGCTCGGCTGCTTCCATGTAGACTGACAGCTCTGGCTGCTCCATGCGGACTGACAGCTCTGGCTGCTCCATGTAGACTGACTGCTTCATGCAGACTGGCAGCTCGGGCTGCTTCATGTAGACTGACAGCTCTGGCTCCTCCATGCAGACTGACAGCTCTGACTGTTCCATGCAGACTGACAGCTCTGGCTGCTTCATGCAGACTGGCAGCTCTGGCTGCTCCACATGCAGACTGGCTGCTTCATGCAGACTGGCAGCTCGGGCTGCTTCATGTAGACTGACAGCTCTGGCTGCTCCCTTGCAGACTGGCAGCTCCATGCAGACTGGCAGCTCTGGCTGCTCCATGCAGACTGACAGCTCTGGCTGCTTCATGCAGACTGGCAGCTCTGGCTGCTCCATGCAGACTGGCAGCTCTGGCTGCTCCATGCAGACTGGCAGCTCTGGCTGCTCCATGCAGACTGGCTGCTTCATGCAGACTGGCAGCTCTGGCTGCTCCATGCAGACTGACAGCTCTGGCTGCTCCATGCAGACTGACAGCTCTGGCTGCTCCATGCAGACTGGCAGCTCTGGCTGCTCCATGCAGACTGACAGCTCTGGCTGCTCCATGCAGACTGACAGCTCTGGCTGCTCCATGCAGACTGACATCTCTGGCTGCTCCATGCAGACTGACATCTCTGGCTGCTCCATGCAGCGACAGGCTCTGGCTGCTCTATGCAGACTGACAGCTCTGGCTGCTCCATGATGCTGACAGCTCTGGCTGCTCCATGCAGGCTGGCAGCTCTGGCTGCAGGCTGAAAGCTCTGGCTGCAGGCGGGAGACTCCGGCAGCGTAGGAGAGGAGAAAGGCTCTGGCTGCGCTAAACAGGCGGGAGGCTCCCGGCAGCGCTGTAGAGTGAGGAAGGCTCTGCTGCGCTGAACAGGCGGGAGGATCCGGCAGCGCTGTAGAGGAGAAGGCTCTGGCTGCGCTAAACAGGCGGGAGACTCCAGCAGCGGGGAGAGGAGAAAAGCGCTGGCTGCGCTGAACAGGCAAGGCACACTGAAGGCCTGGTGCATGGTGCTGGAACTGGTGGTACTGGATCGAGGACACGCACAGGAAGCCTGGAGCGGGAGCTGCTACCGGAGGACTGGAGTGGAGGTGGTACTGGATGGGCTAGACCGTGAAGGCGTACTGGAGATCTTGAGAGCAGTGTTGGCACAGGATGCAAAGGCTAGGGATGTGCACAGGAGGCCTGGTGCGTGAGGCTGGCACCAACTCACCAGCCGACTAACACGCACCTCAGGACGAGTATGGAGCGCTAACCCAGGTGCCATCAATCCCCAACACCCGGGCGAATTCCATGCAAAAAAGCAC
>NW_024608022.1:0-12500 GCF_018296145.1 Oncorhynchus tshawytscha
AAACCCTTAAGGAGGAGGTTGTTGAAACGGCCACTAAATAGCCCACATAAGAATGATGGTAAGGTTTGCTTTCAGGCTGACTTCAAACCAGATATGATTTGACATTTATAATGAACTAGAGACCATTTTCAAGCCACAAATGACACCTTCAGGTTCAGTTTGCTGTTTGCTTACCTTTTACGACGTTCCCCAACCTCAAATATACTGCTACTAAACGTGCTGCAGAGTGCACAAAACCCCCTTTCTATAGGCGCTAATTAGCCAACTAGGCCAGCGAGTAAATGACAGAATTCAAAGCAGCTCTTCAGCAGTAGTAATAATGGATCAAAGAGGAGGGACAGGGCCATGGTCCATGTTGTTAGATATGTTATTGATGCGTACGGGGAATTTGCATGGTGGGCACACAGGGCTTGCACGTCTGTCTTCTGGAAAAGGCAAACATTCCGCCATTTTGGATCGATGTGTATCACAGTGCTTGTTGTCTGGGGGGTTTAGAGGAGGTCAGGGGTTCTGAAGGACATCACAGAGACACAGATATGATACTCTCTCCACAGCTTTTAGTTGGATTTCTAAGGTGTGGTGGAGCAAAGAACAGGCCTTGTGTCGGAGCTCAGATTGAAATAAATGAACTCCGAATACCCCACGCTATGTAAAGGAAAATATTACCCTTCCCCATCAATACCCCACCCTATGTAGAGGATAATATTCCCCTTCCCCATCAATACCCCCCCAGATGTAGAGGATAATATTACCCTTCCCCATCTATACCCCACCCTATGTAGAGGATAATATTCCCCTTCCCCATCAATACCCCATCTTATCTATGTAGAGGATAATATTCCCCTTCCCCCATCTATACCCCACCCTATGTAGAGGATAATATTCCCCATCTATACCCCACCCTATGTAGAGGATAATATTACCCTTCCCCATCAATACCCCATCTTATCTATGTAGAGGATAATATTCCCCTTCCCCCCATCTATACCCCACCCTATGTAGAGGATAATATTCCCCTTCCCCATCTATACCCCACCCTATGTAGAGGATAATATCACCCTTCCCCATCTATACCTCACCCTATGTAGAGGATAATATTCCCCTTCCCCATCTATACCCCACCCTATGTAGAGGATAATATTACCCTTCCCCCATCTTTACCCCACCCTATGTAGAGGATAATATTCCCCTTCCCCCATCTATACCCCACCCTATGTAGAGGATAATATTCCCCTTCCCCATCTATACCCCACCCTATGTAGAGGATAATATTACCCTTCCCCATCAATACCCCACGCTATGTAAAGGAAAATATTACCCTTCCCCATCAATACCCCACCCTATGTAGAGGATAATATTCCCCTTCCCCATCAATGCCCCCCAGATGTAGAGGATAATATTATCCTTCCCCATCTATACCCCACCCTATGTAGAGGATAATATTCCCCATCTATACCCCACCCTATGTAGAGGATAATATTACCCTTCCCCATCAATACCCCATCTTATCTATGTAGAGGATAATATTCCCCTTCCCCCATCTATACCCCACCCTATGTAGAGGATAATATTCCCCTTCCCCATCTATACCCCACCCTATGTAGAGGATAATATTACCCTTCCCCATCAATACCCCATCTTATCTATGTAGAGGATAATGTTCCCCTTCCCCCATCTATACCCCACCCTATGTAGAGGATAATATTCCCCTTCCCCATCTATACCCCACCCTATGTAGAGGATAATATTACCCTTCCCCATCAATACCCCATCTTATCTATGTAGAGGATAATATTCCCCTTCCCCCATCTATACCCCACCCTATGTAGAGGATAATATTCCCCTTCCCCATCTATACCCCACCCTATGTAGAGGATAATATTACCCTTCCCCATCTATACCCCACCCTATGTAGAGGATAATATCACCCTTCCCCATCTATACCCCACCCTATGTAGAGGATAATATTCCCTTCCCCATCTATACCCCACACTATGTAGAGGATAATATTCCCCTTCCCCCATCTATACCCCACCCTATGTAGAGGATAATATTCTCCTTCCCCCATCTATACCCCACCCTATGTAGAGGATAATATTCCCTTCCCCATCTATACCCCACCCTATGTAGAGGATAATATTCCCCTTCCTCATCTATACCCCACCCTATGTAGAGGATAATATTCCCCTTCCCCATCTATACCCCACCCTATGTAGAGGATAATATTACCCTTCCCCATCTATACCCCCACCCTATGTAGAGGATAATTACCCTTCCCCATCAATACCCCATCTTATCTATGTAGAGGATAATATTCCCCTTCCCCCATCTATACCCCACCCTATGTAGAGGATAATATTCCCCTTCCCCATCTATACCCCACCCTATGTAGAGGATAATATTACCCTTCCCCATCAATACCCCATCTTATCTATGCAGAGGATAATATTCCCCTTCCCCCATCTATACCCCACCCTATGTAGAGGATAATATTCCCCTTCCCCATCTATACCCCACCCTATGTAGAGGATAATATTACCCTTCCCCATCAATACCCCATCTTATCTATGTAGAGGATAATATTCCCCTTCCCCCATCTATACCCCACCCTATGTAGAGGATAATATTCCCCTTCCCCATCTATACCCCACCCTATGTAGAGGATAATATTACCCTTCCCCATCTATACCCCACCCTATGTAGAGGATAATATCACCCTTCCCCATCTATACCCCACCCTATGTAGAGGATAATATTCCCCTTCCCCATCTATACCCCACACTATGTAGAGGATAATATTCCCCTTCCCCCATCTATACCCCACCCTATGTAGAGGATAATATTCTCCTTCCCCATCTATACCCCACCCTATGTAGAGGATAATATTCCCCTTCCCCATCTATACCCCACCCTATGTAGAGGATAATATTCCCTTCCTCATCTATACCCCACCCTATGTAGAGGATAATATTCCCCTTCCCCATCTATACCCCACCCTATGTAGAGGATAATATTACCCTTCCCCATCTATACCCCACCCTATGTAGAGGATAATATTACCCTTCCCCATCAATACCCCATCTTATCTATGTAGAGGATAATATTCCCCTTCCCCCATCTATACCCCACCCTATGTAGAGGATAATATTCCCCTTCCCCATCTATACCCCACCCTATGTAGAGGATAATATTACCCTTCCCCATCAATACCCCATCTTATCTATGTAGAGGATAATATTCCCCTTCCCCCATCTATACCCCACCCTATGTAGAGGATAATATTCCCTTCCCCATCTATACCCCACCCTATGTAGAGGATAATATTCCCCTTCCCCCATCTATACCCCACCCATTGTAGAGGATAATATTCCCCTTCCCCATCTATACCCCACCCTATGTAGAGGATAATATTCCCCTTCCCCCATCTATACCCCACCCTATGTAGAGGATAATATTCCCCTTCCCCATCTATACCCCACCCTATGTAGAGGATAATATTACCCTTCCCCATCTATACCCCACCCTATGTAGAGGATAATATTCCCTTTCCCCATCTATACCCCACCCTATGTAGAGGATAATATTCCCCTTCCCCATCTATACCCCACCCTATGTAGAGGATAATATTCCCCTTCCCCATCTATACCCCACCCTATGTAGAGGATAATATTACCCTTCCCCATCTATACCCCACCCTATGTAGAGGATAATATTCCCTTGCCCCATCTATACCCCACCCTATGTAGAGGATAATATTACCCTTCCCCATCTATACCCCACCTTATCTATGTAGAGGATAATATTCCCCTTCCCCCATCTATACCCCACCCTATGTAGAGGATAATATTCCCTTCCCCATCTATACCCCACCCTATGTAGAGGATAATATTCCCCTTCCCCATCTATACCCCACCCTATGTAGAGGATAATATTCCCTTCCCCATCTATACCCCACCCTATGTAGAGGATAATATTACCCTTCCCCATCTATACCCCACCCTATGTAGAGGATAATATTCCCTTTCCCCATCTATACCCCACCCTATGTAGAGGATAATATTACCCTTCCCCATCTATACCCCACCCTATGTAGAGGATAATATTCCCCTTCCCCCATCTATACCCCACCCTATGTAGAGGATAATATTCCCCTTCCCCATCTATACCCCACCCTATGTAGAGGATAATATCACCCTTCCCCATCTATACCCCACCCTATGTAGAGGATAATATTCCCCTTCCCCATCTATACCCCACCCTATGTAGAGGATAATATTACCCTTCCCCATCTATACCCCGCCCTATGTAGAGGATAATATTCCCCTTCCCCATCTATACCCCACCCTATGTAGAGGATAATATTCCCCTTCCCCCATCTATACCCCACCCTATGTAGAGGATAATATTCCCCTTCCCCATCTATACCCCACCCTATGTAGAGGATAATATTACCCTTCCCCATCAATACCCCATCTTATCTATGTAGAGGATAATATTCCCCTTCCCCATCTATACCCCACCCTATGTAGAGGATAATATTCCCCTTCCCCATCTATACCCCACCCTATGTAGAGGATAATATTACCCTTCCCCATCAATACCCCATCTTATCTATGTAGAGGATAATATTCCCTTCCCCCATCTATACCCCACCCTATGTAGAGGATAATATTCCCCTTCCCCATCTATACCCCACCCTATGTAGAGGATAATATTACCCTTCCCCATCTATACCCCACCCTATGTAGAGGATAATATGCCCTTCCCCATCTATACCCCACCCTATGTAGAGGATAATATTCCCCTTCCCCATCTATACCCCACACTATGTAGAGGATAATATTCCCCTTCCCCCATCTATACCCCACCCTATGTAGAGGATAATATTCTCCTTCCCCCATCTATACCCCACCCTATGTAGAGGATAATATTCCCCTTCCCCATCTATACCCCACCCTATGTAGAGGATAATATTCCCCTTCCCCATCTATACCCCACCCTATGTAGAGGATAATATTCCCCTTCCCCATCTATACCCCACCCTATGTAGAGGATAATATTCCCCTTCCCCATCTATACCCCACCCTATGTAGAGGATAATATTCCCCTTCCCCATCTATACCCCACCCTATGTAGAGGATAATATTCCCCTTCCCCATCTATACCCCACCCTATGTAGAGGATAATATTACCCTTCCCCATCTATACCCCACCCTATGTAGAGGATAATATTCCCCTTCCCCATCTATACCCCCCCTATGTAGAGGATAATATTCCCCTTCCCCATCTATACCCCACCCTATGTAGAGGATAATATTCCCTTCCCCATCTATACCCCACCCTATGTAGAGGATAATATTCCCCTTCCCCATCTATACCCCACCCTATGTAGAGGATAATATTCCCCTTCCCCATCTATACCCCACCCTATGTAGAGGATAATATTCCCCTTTCCCCATCTATACCCCCACCCTATGTAGAGGATAATATTCCCCTTCCCCATCTATACCCCACCCTATGTAGAGGATAATATTCCCCTTCCCCATCTATACCCCACCCTATGTAGAGGATAATATTCCCCTTCCCCATCTATACCCCACCCTATGTAGAGGATAATATTCCCCTTCCCCATCTATACCCCATCCCTATGTAGAGGATAATATTCCCCTTCCCCATCTATACCCCACCCTATGTAGAGGATAATATTCCCCTTCCCCATCTATACCCCACCCTATGTAGAGGATAATATTCCCCTTCCCCATCTATACCCCACCCTATGTAGAGGATAATATTCCCCTTCCCCATCTATACCCCACCCTATGTAGAGGATAATATTCCCCTTCCCCCATCTATACCCCACCCTATGTAGAGGATAATATTCCCCTTCCCCATCTATACCCCACCCTATGTAGAGGATAATATTACCCTTCCCCATCTATACCCCACCCTATGTAGAGGATAATATTCCCTTTCCCCATCTATACCCCACCCTATGTAGAGGATAATATTACCCTTCCCCATCTATACCCCACCCTATGTAGAGGATAATATTCCCTTCCCCATCTATACCCCACCCTATGTAGAGGATAATATTACCCTTCCCCATCTATACCCCACCCTATGTAGAGGATAATATTCCCCTTCCCCCATCTATACCCCACCCTATGTAGAGGATAATATTCCCCTTCCCCATCTATACCCCACCCTATGTAGAGGATAATATTCCCCTTCCCCATCTATACCCCACCCTATGTAGAGGATAATATTCCCTTCCCCCATCTATACCCCACCCTATGTAGAGGATAATATTCCCCTTCCCCATCTATACCCCACCCTATGTAGAGGATAATATTCCCCTTCCCCATCTATACCCCACCCTATGTGATAATATTCCCCTTCCCCATCTATACCCCACCCTAGAGGATAATATTCCCCTTCCCCATCTATACCCCACCCTATGTAGAGGATAATATTCCCCTTCCCCATCTATACCCCACCCTATGTAGAGGATAATATTCCCCTTCCCCATCTATACCCCACCCTATGTAGAGGATAATATTCCCTTCCCCCATCTATACCCCACCCTATGTAGAGGATAATATTCCCCTTCCCCATCTATACCCCACCCTATGTAGAGGATAATATTCCCCTTCCCCATCTATACCCCACCCTATGTAGAGGATAATATTCCCCTTCCCCCATCTATACCCCACCCTATGTAGAGGATAATATTCCCCTTCCCCATCTATACCCCACCCTATGTAGAGGATAATATTCCCCTTCCCCATCTATACCCCACCCTATGTAGAGGATAATATTCCCCTTCCCCATCTATACCCCACCCTATGTAGAGGATAATATTACCCTTCCCCATCTATACCCCACCCTATGTAGAGGATAATATTCCCCTTCCCCATCTATACCCCACCCTATGTAGAGGATAATATTCCCCTTCCCCATCTATACCCCACCCTATGTAGAGGATAATATTCCCCTTCCCCATCTATACCCCACCCTATGTAGAGGATAATATTCCCCTTCCCCATCTATACCCCACCCTATGTAGAGGATAATATTCCCCTTCCCCATCTATACCCCACCCTATGTAGAGGATAATATTACCCTTCCCCATCTATACCCCACCCTATGTAGAGGATAATATTCCCTTCCCCATCTATACCCCACCCTATGTAGAGGATAATATTCCCCTTCCCCATCTATACCCCACCCTATGTAGAGGATAATATTCCCCTTCCCCATCTATGTAGAGGATAATATTCCCCTTCCCCATCTATACCCCACCCTATGTAGAGGATAATATTCCCCTTCCCCATCTATACCCCACCCTATGTAGAGGATAATATTCCCCTTCCCCATCTATACCCCACCCTATGTAGAGGATAATATTACCCTTCCCCATCTATACCCCACCCTATGTAGAGGATAATATTCCCCTTCCCCCATCTATACCCCACCCTATGTAGAGGATAATATTCCCCTTCCCCATCTATACCCCACCCTATGTAGAGGATAATATTCACCCTTCCCCATCTATTAGAGGATAATATTCCCCTTCCCCATCTATACCCCACCCTATGTAGAGGATAATATTACCCTTCCCCATCTATACCCCACCCTATGTAGAGGATAATATTCCCCTTCCCCCATCTATGTAGAGGATAATATTCCCCTTCCCCCATCTATACCCCACCCTATGTAGAGGATAATATTCCCCTTCCCCATCTATACCCCATCTTATCTATGTAGAGGATAATATTCCCCTTCCCCCATCTATACCCCACCCTATGTAGAGGATAATATTCCCTTCCCCATCTATACCCCACCCTATGTAGAGGATAATATTCCCCTTCCCCATCTATACCCCACCCTATGTAGAGGATAATATTACCCTTCCCCATCTATACCCCATCTTATCTATGTAGAGGATAATATTCCCCTTCCCCCCATCTATACCCCACCCTATGTAGAGGATAATATTCCCCTTCCCCATCTATACCCCACCCTATGTAGAGGATAATATTACCCTTCCCCATCAATACCCCATCTTATCTATGTAGAGGATAATATTCCCCTTCCCCCATCTATACCCCACCCTATGTAGAGGATAATATTCCCCTTCCCCATCTATACCCCACCCTATGTAGAGGATAATATTACCCTTCCCCATCTATACCCCACCCTATGTAGAGGATAATATCACCCTTCCCCATCTATACCCCACCCTATGTAGAGGATAATATTCCCCTTCCCCATCTATACCCCACACTATGTAGAGGATAATATTCCCTTCCCCATCTATACCCCACCCTATGTAGAGGATAATATTCCCCTTCCCCATCTATACCCCACCCTATGTAGAGGATAATATTCCCCTTCCCCATCTATACCCCACCCTATGTAGAGGATAATATTCCCCTTCCCCATCTATACCCCACCCTATGTAGAGGATAATATTCCCCTTCCCCATCTATACCCCACCCTATGTAGAGGATAATATTACCCTTCCGCATCTATACCCCACCCTATGTAGAGGATAATATTACCCTTCCCCATCTATACCCCACCCTATGTAGAGGATAATATTCCCCTTCCCCATCTATACCCCACCCTATGTAGAGGATAATATTACCCTTCCCCATCTATACCCCACCCTATGTAGAGGATAATATTACCCTTCCCCATCTATACCCCACCCTATGTAGAGGATAATATTCCCCTTCCCCATCTATACCCCACCCTATGTAGAGGATAATATTCCCCTTCCCCATCTATACCCCACCCTATGTAGAGGATAATATTCCCCTTCCCCATCTATACCCCACCCTATGTAGAGGATAATATTACCCTTCCCCATCTATACCCCACCCATTCCCCTTCCCCATCTATACCCACCCTATGTAGAGGATAATATTCCCTTCCCCATCTATACCCCACCCTATGTAGAGGATAATATTCCCCTTCCCCCATCTATACCCCACCCTGTGTAGAGGATAATATTCCCCTTCCCCATCTATACCCCACCCTATGTAGAGGATAATATTCCCCTTCCCCATCTATACCCCACCCTATGTAGAGGATAATATTCCCCTTCCCCATCTATACCCCATCTTATCTATGTAGAGGATAATATTCCCCTTCCCCATCTATACCCCACCCTATGTAGAGGATAATATTCCCCTTCCCCATCTATACCCCACCCTATGTAGAGGATAATATTCCCCTTCCCCATCTATACCCCACCCTATGTAGAGGATAATATTCCCCTTCCCCATCTATACCCCACCCTATGTAGAGGATAATATTCCCCTTCCCCATCTATACCCCACCCTATGTAGAGGATAATATTCCCTTCCCCCATCTATACCCCACCCTATGTAGAGGATAATATTCCCCTTCCCCATCTATACCCCACCCTATGTAGAGGATAATATTACCCTTCCCCATCTATACCCCACCCTATGTAGAGGATAATATTCCCTTCCCCATCTATACCCCACCCTATGTAGAGGATAATATTCCCTTCCCCATCTATACCCCACCCTATGTAGAGGATAATATTCCCCTTCCCCATCTATACCCCACCCTATGTAGAGGATAATATTCCCTTCCCCATCTATACCCCACCCTATGTAGAGGATAATATTCCCCTTCCCCATCTATACCCCACCCTATGTAGAGGATAATATTACCCTTCCCCATCTATACCCCACCTTATCTATGTAGAGGATAATATTCCCCTTCCCCCATCTATACCCCACCCTATGTAGAGGATAATATTCCCCTTCCCCATCTATACCCCACCCTATGTAGGGATAATATTCCCTTCCCCTTCCCCCCATCTATACCCCACCCTATGTAGAGGATAATATTCCCCTTCCCCATCTATACCCCACCCTATGTAGAGGATAATATTACCCTTCCCCATCTATACCCCACCCTATGTAGAGGATAATATTCCTTTCCCCATCTATACCCCACCCTATGTAGAGGATAATATTACCCTTCCCCATCTATACCCCACCCTATGTAGAGGATAATATTCCCCTTCCCCATCTATACCCCACCCTATGTAGAGGATAATATTACCCTTCCCCATCTATACCCCACCCTATGTAGAGGATAATATTCCCCTTCCCCATCTATACCCCACCCTATGTAGAGGATAATATTCCCTTCCCCATCTATACCCCACCCTATGTAGAGGATAATATTACCCTTCCCCATCTATACCCCACCCTATGTAGAGGATAATATTCCCCTTCCCCATCTATACCCCACCCTATGTAGAGGATAATATTCCCCTTCCCCATCTATACCCCACCCTATGTAGAGGATAATATTCCCTTCCCCATCTATACCCCATCTTATCTATGTAGAGGATAATATTCCCCTTCCCCATCTATACCCCATCTTATCTATGTAGAGGATAATATTCCCCTTCCCCATCTATACCCCATCTTATCTATGTAGAGGATAATATTCCCCTTCCCCATCTATACCCCATCTTATCTATGTAGAGGATAATATTCCCTTCCCCCATCTATACCCCACCCTATGTAGAGGATAATATTCCCCTTCCCCATCTATACCCCACCCTATGTAGAGGATAATATCACCCTTCCCCATCTATACCCCACCCTATGTAGAGGATAATATTCCCCTTCCCCATCTATACCCCACCCTATGTAGAGGATAATATTCCCCTTCCCCATCTATACCCCACCCTATGTAGAGGATAATATTCCCCTTCCCCATCTATACCCCACCCTATGTAGAGGATAATATTCCCCTTCCCCATCTATACCCCACCCTATGTAGAGGATAATATTCCCCTTCCCCATCTATACCCCACCCTATGTAGAGGATAATATTACCCTTCCCCATCAATACCCCATCTTATCTATGTAGAGGATAATATTCCCCTTCCCCATCTATACCCCCACCCTATGTAGAGGATAATATTCCCCTTCCCCATCTATACCCCACCCTATGTAGAGGATAATATTCCCCTTCCCCATCTATACCCCACCCTATGTAGAGGATAATATTACCCTTCCCCATCTATACCCCACCCTATGTAGAGGATAATATTCCCCTTCCCCATCTATACCCCACCCTATGTAGAGGATAATATTCCCTTCCCCATCTATACCCCACCCTATGTAGAGGATAATATTCCCCTTCCCCATCTATACCCCACCCTATGTAGAGGATAATATTCCCTTCCCCATCTATACCCCACCCTATGTAGAGGATAATATTCCCCTTCCCCATCTATACCCATCTTATCTATGTAGAGGATAATATTCCCCTTCCCCATCTATACCCCATCTTATCTATGTAGAGGATAATATTCCCTTCCCCATCTATACCCCATCTTATCTATGTAGAGGATAATATTCCCTTCCCCATCTATACCCCATCTTATCTATGTAGAGGATAATATTCCCTTCCCCATCTATACCCCATCTTATCTATGTAGAGGATAATATTCCCCTTCCCCATCTATACCCCACCCTATGTAGAGGATAATCCATCTATACCCCCCTATGTAGAGGATAATATCACCCTTCCCCATCTATACCCCACCCTATGTAGAGGATAATATTCCCTTCCCCATCTATACCCCACCCTATGTAGAGGATAATATTACCCCTTCCCCATCTATACCCCACCCTATGTAGAGGATAATATTCCCCTTCCCCCATCTATACCCCACCCTATGTAGAGGATAATATTCCCCTTCCCCATCTATACCCCACCCTATGTAGAGGATAATAGTCCCCTTCCCCATCTATACCCCACCCTATGTAGAGGATAATATTACCCTTCCCCATCAATACCCCATCTTATCTATGTAGAGGATAATATTCCCCTTCCCCCCATCTATACCCCACCCTATGTAGAGGATAATATTCCCCTTCCCCATCTATGCCCCACCCTATGTAGAGGATAATATTACCCTTCCCCATCAATACCCCATCTTATCTATGTAGAGGATAATATTCCCCTTCCCCCATCTATACCCCACCCTATGTAGAGGATAATATTCCCCTTCCCCATCTATACCCCACCCTATGTAGAGGATAATATTACCCTTCCCCATCTATACCCCACCCTATGTAGAGGATAATATCACCCTTCCCCATCTATACCCCACCCTATGTAGAGGATAATATTCCCCTTCCCCATCTATACCCCACACTATGTAGAGGATAATATTCCCCTTCCCCCATCTATACCCCACCCTATGTAGAGGATAATATTCTCCTTCCCCCCATCTATACCCCACCCTATGTAGAGGATAATATTCCCCTTCCCCATCTATACCCCACCCTATGTAGAGGATAATATTCCCCTTCCCCATCTATACCCCACCCTATGTAGAGGATAATATTCCCCTTCCCCATCTATACCCCACCCTATGTAGAGGATAATATTACCCTTCCCCATCTATACCCCACCCTATGTAGAGGATA